>NW_027016270.1:0-10171 GCF_036934945.1 Oncorhynchus masou masou
ACCTCTGGAAACTCCCCATCCCGGATCCGGGATTGTGACTAAGCCTCAGGCTCATTAGCATAACATAGCGTTAACGATTTGAAAATCGCAAATAAAATTAAAATAATGCGTTTGCTCTCCAAGCTTAGCCTTTTCTTAACAACACTGTCATCTCAGATTTTCAAAATATGCTTTTTGAACCATAGAAATTGACTAATTTGTGTAAGAGTATGCTAAGCCAGCATAGCATTTTGTGTAGCATGTAGCACGCAACATTTTCACAAAAGCCAGATAACCAAATAAATAAAATCATTTATCTTTGAAGAGCTTCTGATGTTTTCAATGAGGAGACTCCCAGCCACATACCAGATGCGCAGTGTTTCCTGAGCGTCTGTGTGTAGGGAGAAATCGTTCCGCTTTCTACATTGCGCCTGGCTACCAAACGAATCCGAAATGCAGTCACCTACAACGTGAAACTTTTTCCGGATTAACTAAGTATAATATCGACCGAAACATGGCAAACGTTGTTTGGAATCAATCCTCAAGGTGTTTTTTCACATATCTCTTCATTGACATGCAGTTCGTGGGAAGCTTGCTTCTCTCTGTGCCCCATGGAAAAATACTGGCAGGTGACTTTTGCGCACCAATTTCGCGCAGGACACCGGGCGGACACGTGGTAAATGTGGTCTCTTATGGTCAATCTTCCAATGATCTGCCTACAAATACGTTTCACAATGCTGCAGACACCTTGGGGAAACGACAGAAAGGGCAGACTCATTCCTCTTGCGTTCACAGCCATATAAGGAGATCATGAAAGACAGAGCCTCAAAAATCCTTGTCATTTCCTGGATGCCAAGTCATCTTGGTTTTGCCTGAAGCTCACGTTAAAGGGCACGCACAGAGAAGATATTTGTATTTCTGGACACGTCAGAGTGTTTTCTTTCGAACAGTAGCAATTATATGCATAGTCGAGCATCTTTTTCTTCCAAAAATGAAATAGCGCCACCATAGGTGTAAGAGGTTAAATGTACAAGGTACTTAAATGTACTTGGGGTGGCAGGGTAGCCTAGTGGTTAGGGTGGTGGACTTGTAACTGGAAGGTTGCACGTTCTAATCCCCAAGGTACAAATCTGTAGTTCTGCCCCTGAACAAGGCAGTTAACCCACTGTTCCTAGGCTGTCATTGAAAATAAGAATTTGTTCTTAACTGACTTGGCTAGTTAAATAAAAGTTAGAGTACTACTTAAAATGTTATTTTGGGTATCTTTACTTTACTATTTATATTTTTGACAACTTTTACTTTTACTTCACTACATCCCTAAAGAAAATGATGTACTTTTTACTCCATACGTTTTCCCTGACACCCAACAGTACTCATTACATTTTGAATGCTTAGCAGGACAGCAAAATGGTCCAATTCCCTGGTGATCCCTACTGCCTCTGATCTGGTGGACTCACTAAACAGAGATCATCCCTGGCCATCCCTACTGCCTCTGATCTGGTGGACTCACTAAACAGAGATCATCCCTGGTCATCCCTACTGCCTCTGATCTGGTGGACTCACTAAACAGAGAACATCCCTGGTCGCCCCTACTGCCTCTGATCTGGTGGACTCACTGAACAGGGAACATCCCTGGTCATCTCTACTGCCTCTGATCTGGAGGACTCACTAAACAGAGATCATCCCTGGTCATCTCTACTGGCTCTGATCTGGTGGACTCACTAAACAGAGATCATCCCTGGTCATCTCTACTGCCTCTGATCTGGTGGACTCACTAAACAGAGATCATCCCTGGTCATCCCTACTGCCTCTGATCTGGAGGACTCACTAAACAGAGATCATCCCTGGTCATCCCTACTGCCTCTGATCTGGTGGACTCACTAAACAGAGAACATCCCTGGTCACTCTACTGCCTCTGATCTGAGTGACTCACTAAACAGAGAGATCATCCCTGGTCATCCCTACTGCCTCTGATCTGGTGGACCCACTAAACAGGGAACATCCCTGGTCATCTCTACTGCCTCTGATCTGGAGGACTCACTAAACAGAGATCATCCCTGGTCATATCTACTGTCTCTGGTCTGGTGGACTCACTAAACAGAGAACATTCATAGTCTTCCCTACTGCCTCTGAAGCACACATGCTTTGTTTGTAAATTACGTCTGAGTGTTGGAGTGTTCCCCTGGCTATCTGTAATGATGTCTGAGTGTTGGAGTGTTCCCCTGGCTATCTGTAATGATGTCTGAGTGTTGGAGTGGGCACATGGCTATCTGTAAATGATGTCTGAGTGTTAGAGTGTAACCCTGGCTATCTGTAAATGATGTCTGAGTGTTGGAGTGTACCCCTGGCTATCTGTAAATGATGTCTGAGTGTTGGAGTCTAACCCTGGCTATCTGTAAATGATGTGTGAGTGTTGGAGTGTTCCCTTGGCTATATGTAAAGATGTCTGCGTTGGAGTGTTCCCCTGGCTATCTGTAAATGATGTGTGAGTGTTGGAGTGTTCCCTGGCTATCTGTAAATGATGTCTGGAGTGTTGGAGTGTCCCCCCCCTGGATATCTGTAATGATGTTGGAGTATGCCCCTGGCTATCTGTAATGATGTGAGTGTTGAGTGTACCCCTGGCTATCTGTAAATGATGTCTGGGTGTTGGAGTGTGCCCCTGGCTATCTGTAAATGATGTGTGTGTTGGAGTGTTCCCCTGGCTATCTGTAAATGATGTCTGAGTGTTGGAGTGTTCCCCTGGCTATCTGTAAATGATGTCTGAGTGTTTGGAGTGTTCCCCTGGCTATCTGTAAATGATGTGTGAGTGTTGGAGTGTACCCCTGGCTATCTGTAAATGATGTGTGAGTGTTGGAGTGTTCCCTTGGCTATATGTAAAGATGTCTGGGTGTTGGAGTGTTCCCCTGGCTATCTGTAAATGATGTGTGAGTGTTGGAGTGTTCCCCTGGCTATCTGTAAATGATGCCTGAGTGTTGGAGTGTACCCCTGGATATCTGTAATGATGTTGGAGTATGCCCCTGGCTATCTGTAATGATGTGAGTGTTGGAGTGTACCCCTGGCTATCTGTAAATTATGTCTGGGTGTTGGAGTGTGCCCCTGGCTATCTGTAAATGATGTGTGTGTTGGAGTGTTCCCCTGGCTATCTGTAATGATGTCTGAGTGTTGGAGTGGGCACCTGGCTATCTGTAAATGATGTCTGAGTGTTAGAGTGTAACCCTGGCTATCTGTAAATGATGTCTGAGTGTTGGAGTGTACCCCTGGCTATCTGTAAATGATGTCTGAGTGTTGGAGTCTAACCCTGGCTATCTGTAAATGATGTGTGAGTGTTGGAGTGTTCCCTTGGCTATATGTAAAGATGTCTGGGTGTTGGAGTGTTCCCCTGGCTATCTGTAAATGATGTCTGAGTGTTGGAGTGTTCCCCTGGCTATCTGTAAATGATGTCTGAGTGTTTGGAGTGTTCCCCTGGCTATCTGTAAATGATGTCTGAGTGTTGGAGTGTACCCCTGGATATCTGTAATGATGTTGGAGTATGCCCCTGGCTATCTGTAATGATGTGAGTGTTGGAGTGTACCCCTGGCTATCTGTAAATGATGTCTGAGTGTTTGGAGTGTTCCCCTGGCTATCTGTAAATGATGTCTGAGTGTTGGAGTGTTCCCCTGGCTATCTGTAAATGATGTGTGAGTGTTGGAGTGTTCCCCTGCCTATCTGTAAATGATGCCTGAGTGTTGGAGTGTTCCCCTGGCTATCTGTAAATGATGTCTGAGTGTTGGAGTGTTCCCCTGCCTATCTGTAAATGATGCCTGAGTGTTGGAGTGTTCCCCTGGCTATCTTTAAATGATGTCTGAGTGTTCCCCTGGCTATCTGTAAATGATGTCTGAGTGTTGGAGTGTTCCCCTGGCTATCTGTAAATGATGTCTGAGTGTTTGGAGTGTTCCCCTGGCTATCTGTAAATGATGTGTGAGTGTTGGAGTGTTCCCCTGGCTATCTGTAAATTATGTCTGAGTGTTGGAGTTTGTCCCTGGCTATCTCTAATGATGTCTGAATGTTGGAGTGTGCCCCTGGTTATCTGCAAATACAAATAAATAAAATAAATTGTGCCATCTGGATTCCTTAATATAATGAAAGTGAAATTATTTATACTTTTTTACTTTTGACACTTAAGCAGATTTCAAACCTAATACTTTTGCTTTTACTCAAGTAGTATTTTACTGGAGTCATTTTCTAGTTAGAATATCTTTGCTTTTACTGAAGTATGACAATTGGGTACTTTTTCCACCACTGCTTCCAGGATAAGCTGAGCTATCAACACCACCACATGTCTTTTCCACAAAGGGCTGCTCTTTTTATTTTAAACACTCTGTCAGCCATGTAGATATTGGGTTACTTCTATCTCCACTGTATCATTTGATGGTTTGTGCAACCCCAACCCCACCGCCCAGCCCCCAACCCCAGCCCCTAACCCCCAGCCCTAACCCCCAGCCCCAACCCCAGCCCCAGGCTGCATGTGACTGTAACGTACCTCTATGAGACATTGATTATACATCAGCTTAGTATGCCGCACTGCAGACTGGAAAGGCAACCTGAAGCCCCCAATCAATAAGAGCTGGACCTCGGAAGGAGCATTCTGTCAAGTCCGCCGGAAAGTGGGGAGTACTGCCTATTCTACTCCTTAATGCCCAGGGCCTAACCTGTCAGGCAAAGTACTGCCTATTCTACTCCTTAATGCCCAGGGCCTAACCTGTCAGGCAAAGTACTGCCTATTCTACTCCTTAATGCCCAGGGCCTAACCTGTCAGGCAAAGTACTGCCTATTCTACTCCTTAATGCCCAGGGCCTAACCTGTCAGGCAAAGTACTGCCTATTCTACTCCTTAATGCCCAGGGCCTAACCTGTCAGGCAAAGTACTGCCTATTCTACTCCTTAATGCCCAGGGCCTAACCTGTCAGGCAAAGTACTGCCTATTCTACTCCTTAATGCCCAGGGCCTAACCTGTCAGGCAAAGTACTGCCTATTCTACTCCTTAATGCCCAGGGCCTAACCTGTCAGGCAAAGTACTGCCTATTCTACTCCTTAATGCCCAGGGCCTAACCTGTCAGGCAAAGTACTGCCTATTCTACTCCTTAAGGCCCAGGGCCTAACCTGTCAGGCAAAGTACTGCCTATTCTACTCCTTAATGCCCAGGGCCTAACCTGTCAGGCAAAGTACTGCCTATTCTACTCCTTAATGCCCAGGGCCTAACCTGTCAGGCAAAGTACTGCCTATTCTACTCCTTAATGCCCAGGGCCTAACCTGTCAGGCAAAGTACTGCCTATTCTACTCCTTAATGCCCAGGGCCTAACCTGTCAGGCAAAGTACTGCCTATTCTACTCCTTAATGCCCAGGGCCTAACCTGTCAGGCAAAGTACTGCCTATTCTACTCCTTAATGCCCAGGGCCTAACCTGTCAGGCAAAGTACTGCCTATTCTACTCCTTAATGCCCAGGGCCTAACCTGTCAGGCAAAGTACTGCCTATTCTACTACTTAAGGCCCAGGGCCTAACCTTTTCAAAAGCCAGGTGATGAGGAAGCTCATCGTTTCTAATAAGAAATTAGTGATCTAAAGGTCAGCTGACGGTCAGCTGGACTGAGCTGTGTTGTGTTGAGAAGGGAAAGAGGAGACTGGAGGAGTGAAAAGTGAAGAGTCTAGGAAGATAAATGTTTTATATATGTCTTATAAGTATTTGTTAGAAAATAGCAATATACACGTTTTGTAAGTAGAGGATAGGAAAGATAGATGTTATATGTCATATAAGTGTATATTAGAGGCTAGGAAGATACATGTTTTGTACATGTTTTATAAGAATGTGTTTGATGCTAGGAATATACAGTGCCTTGCGAAAGTATTCGGCCCCCTTGAACTTTGCGACCTTTTGCCACATTTCAGGCTTCAAACATAAAGATATAAAACTGTATTTTTTTGTGAGGAATCAACAACAAGTGGGACACAATCATGAAGTGGAACGACACATTTATTGATATTTCAAACTTTTTAACAAATCAAAACTGAGCCTGGCGTGCAAAATTATTCAGCCCCTTTACTTTCAGTGCAGCAAACTCTCTCCAGAAGTTCAGTGAGGATCTCTGAGTGATCCAATGTTGACCTAAATGACTAATGATGATACATACAATCCACCTGTGTAATCAAGCTCGCATAAATGCACCTGCACTGTGATAGTCTCAGAGGTCCGTTAAAAGCGCAGAGAGCATCATGAAGAACAAGGAACACACCAGGCAGGTACGAGGATACTGCTGTGAAGAAGTTTGTGCCGGATTTGGATACAAAAAGATTTCCCCAAGCTTTAAACATCCCAAGGAGCACTGTGCAAGCGATAATATTGAAATGGAAGGAGTATCAGACCACCAAATCTACCAAGACCTGGCCGTCCCTCGAAACTTTCAGCTCATACAAGGAGAAGACTGATCAGAGATGCAGCCAAGAGGCCCATGATCACTGGGATGAACTGCAGAGATCTACAGCTGAGGTGGGAGACTCTGTCCATAGGACAACAATCAGTCGTGATATTGCACAAATCTGGCCTTTATGGAAGAGTGGCAAGAAGAAAGCCATTTCTTAAAGATATCCATAAAAAAGTGTTGTTTAAAGTTTGCCACAAGCCACCTGGGAGACACACCAAACATGTGGAAGAAGGTGCTCTGGTCAGATGAAACCAAAATTGAACTTTTTGGCAACAATGCAAAACGTTATGTTTGGCGTAAAAGCAACACACCATCCCCACTGTCAAACATGGTGGTGGCAGCATCATGGTTTGGGCCTGCTTTTCTTCAGCAGGACAGGGAAGATGGTTAAAATTGATGGGAAGATGGATGGAGCCAAATACAGGACCATTCTGAAAGAAAAACCTGATGGAGTCTGCAAAAGACCTGAGACTGGGACGGAGATTTGTCTTCCAACAAGACAATGATCCAAAACATAAAGCAAAATCTACAATGGAATGGTTCAAAAATAAACATATCCAGGTGTTAGAATGACCAAGTCAAAGTCCAGACCTGAATCCAATCGAGAATCTGTGGAAAGAACTGAAAACTGCTGTTCACAAATGCTCTCCATCCAACCTCACTGAGCTCGAGCTGTTTTGCAAGGAGGAATGGGAAAAAATGTCAGTCTCTCGATGTGCAAAACTGATAGAGACATACCCCAAGCGACTTACAGCTGTAATCACAGCAAAAAGGTGCGCCACAGCATTAACTTATGGGGGCTGAATAATTTTGCACGCCCAATTTGTCAGTTTTTGATTTGTTAAAAAAGTTTGAAATATCCAATAAATGTCGTTCCACTTCATGATTGTGTCCCACAGTTTTATATCTTTATGTTTGAAGCCTGAAATGTGGCAAAAGGTTGCAAAGTTCAAGGGGGCCGAATACTTTCGCAAGGCACTGTACATGTTTTGCAAGTATCTGATAGAGGATAGGAAAGATACATGTTATATAAGTGTATATTAGAGGGTAGGAAGATACATCTTTTATAAGTATTTGTTAGAGAAAAGTAATATACATGTTTTGTAAGTACATGTTAGAGGCTAGGAAGATACATGTTTATTCATGTTTTATAAGTATTTGCTATAGAATAGCAATATACATGTTTTGTAATTCTGTTATCTTGTCTAGGAAGATACATGTTTTGTAATTCTGTTAGAGGCTTGGAAGATACATGTTTTGTACATGTTTTATAAGAATCTGTTAGAGGCTTGGAAGATATAAAACATGTAAGTATTTGTTAGAGGCTAGGAAGATACATGTTTTCTAAGTATGTTAGAGGCTCAAAACACACATGTTTATACATGTTTTAAAAGTATTTGTTAGAGAATAGCAATATACATGTTTTGTAAGTATCTGTTAGAGGCTTGGAAGATACATATTTTATATGTTTATATTAGAGGCTAGGACGATACATGTTTTATAAGTATATGTTACAGAGGCTTGGAAGTGACATATTTTATATGTTTATATTAGAGGCTAGGATGATACATGTTTTATCAGTATATGTTACAGAGGCTTGGAAGTGACATATTTTATATGTTTATATTAGAGGCTAGGACGATACATGCTTTATAAGTATCTGTTAGAGGCTAGAACGATGCATGTTTTATCAGTATATGTTAGTGGCTTGGAAGGTACATGTTCTATACATATTTTACAAGTGTCTGTAGAGGGTAGAGATACATGTTTTATAAGTACATTTTAGAGGCTAGGAAGATACATGTTTTATACATGTTTTATAGTGTCAGTTCTGACTATCATTCGGGTGTGTTTTTCCTTGTTTTAGTGTTGGTCAGGACGTGAGCTGGGTGAGCATTCTATGTTGTGTGTCTGGTTTGTCTATTTCTATGTTTGGCCTCATGGTTCTCAATCAGAGGCAGGTGTTAGTCATTGTCTCTGATTGGGAACCATATTTAGGTAACCTGTTTGTGTTGGGTTTTGTGGGTGATTGTTCCCTGTTCTGTGTTTGTTTTGTTGCCTGAATGGGGCTGTTTCCAGTTTTCACATTTCTTGTTTTGTAGATTGTTCATTGTTCATCTTTATTAAAGATGTTTACAAGTAATCACGCCAGTTTCGGTCTGCCTCTTTGTCTAGAAGAAACCATTACAGAATCACCCACCAACCAAGGACCAAGTGAAGG
This sequence comes from Oncorhynchus masou masou, assembly GCF_036934945.1. NCBI lineage: Eukaryota > Metazoa > Chordata > Actinopteri > Salmoniformes > Salmonidae > Oncorhynchus > Oncorhynchus masou. The sequence continues at coordinate 8,655 of NW_027016270.1, forward strand.
CAGGAACAGAGGCAGCAGCAACAGCAGCAGCAGGAGAAGCAACAGGTGCAGCAGGAGCAACAGCAGCAGCACCAAAAGCAGCAGCTGGAGAAGCAACAGAGGCAGCAGCAAAAGCAGCAGCAGGAGAAGCAGCAGCAGCAGGAGCAACAGCAGCAGCAGTGGGAGAGGCTGCATTATTTGGAAGAATGGACTTGGGAGGAGATCCTTGACGGAAAGGACCCTGGGCTGTGGCAGGGGAATATTGCCACCCCAAAGCCGAGCGGGAGGCAGCGAAAGCAGAGAGGCGGCATTATGAGGAGCTAGCACGGCAGAGCGGCTGGAAACCCGAGAGGCACCCCCAAAAATTTCTTGGGGGAGGCACAGGGAGAGTGTAGCAGAATCAGGAGCCAGACCTAAGCCAATTCCCTGTTTACCGTAAGGAGCCATGGATGTTATCGGAGCTATCGGCGAAGCTGAGTCTGAGAGGTTCGGGAGTTATTGGTCAGAATGGAGGGAGAGTGAACGGATGGGAGATGAGGGAGACACTCGAGGAGGTGTTAATAGAATTGGGGGAGTGTGAAGAGAGAGAGCAGTTGATTTGGCATAGTATGCAAGGGACTCGCCCTGAGGTGTGTGTCCCCAGCCCGGTACCACCAGTGCCGGCACCCCGCACCAGGCTGTCTCTCCGTCCCATCAACACAGGTGCTCCCGCCTGTCCGGCGCTACCAGAGTTTCCACCCTTCAGTCCAGAGGCGCCAGAGCCCCTCAGTCCAGAAGCGCCAGAGCCTCTCAGTCCAGCGCTGCCAGAGTCTCCCGCCTGTCCGGCGCTGCCAGAGCTCCCATCCCTCAGTCCAGAGGCGCCAGAGTCCCTCAGTCCAGAGGCGCCAGAGTCCCTCAGTCCAGAGGCGCCAGAGTCCCTCAGTCCAGAGGCGCCAGAGTCCCTCAGTCCAGAGGCGCCAGAGCTACCCGTCTGCCCAGCGCCACCTGAGCTACCCGTCTGCCCAGCGCCGCCAGTCTGCCCAGCGCCGCCAGTCTGCCCAGCGCCGCCAGGAGCCGCCAGTCAGCCAGGAGCCGCCAGTCTGCCAGGATCAGTTAGATCCGCGATTCAGCCAGGATCCACGATTCAACCAGGATCCGCCAGTCAGCCAGGATCTGCGGAACCACCAGTCAGCCAGGATCTACCGGAACCACCAGCCAGCCAGGATCTGCTAGATTCAACCTGCCTGAGCTTCCTCTCAGTCCCGAGCTGCCCCTCAGTCCCGAGCTGCCCCTCAGTCCCGAGCTGCCCCTCAGTCCCGAGCTGCCCCTCAGTCCGGAGCTGCCCCTCAGTCCAGTGGGGCCCGCTGTTAGGGTTCCTAGGCCAAGATGCCCACCGGACAGATGCCCACCCAGACCCTCCACTATAGGTTTAGGTTGTGCGTTCGGAGTCCGCACCTTGGGGGTGGGGGGTGGTGGTGTACTGTCACGTTCTGACCATCATTCGGGTGTGTTTTCCTTGTTTTAGTGTTGGTCAGGACGTGAGCTGGGTTGGCATTCTA
>NW_027016271.1:0-34438 GCF_036934945.1 Oncorhynchus masou masou
CCCAATACAGATCTACTCGCCCATCGGCATGACAACAGTAGACCATCCCCAATACAGATCTACTCGCCCATCGGCATGACAACAGTAGACCATCCCCAATACAGATCTACTCGCCCATCAGCATGACAACAGTAGACCATCCCCAATACAGATCTACTCGCCCATCGGCATGACAACAGTAGACCATCCCCAATACAGATCTACTCGCCCATCGGCATGACAACAGTAGACCATCCCCAATACAGATCTACTCGCCCATCGGCATGACAACAGTAGACCATCCCCAATACAGATCTACTCGCCCATCGGCATGACAACAGTAGACCATCCCCAATACAGATCTACTCGCCCATCGGCATGACAACAGTAGACCATCCCCAATACAGATCTACTCGCCCATCGGCATGACAACGGTAGACCATCCCCAATACAGATCTACTCGCCCATCAGCATGACAACGGTAGACCATACCCAATACAGATCTAGTCACCCATTGAAATGGCAACGGTAGACCATACCCAATACAGATCTACTCGCCCATCGGCATGACAACAGTAGAGATGAAAAGACATGACACAACCCAGCCACTCCCCCTTTCCCAACCTACTCCAGATCACAACATAATGCTCCAGAGGGCCATTAAACGGCAGAACATCCACTTCAAACATTCTATCCAGGACAGGATGGTAACAGAAGGGGCCAAATGGCTCGCCCTGCTCCAAAAGGACACCAAAACCCTGCTGTTTGGGAGAAATCATTACATAAGGCTGTGAGGCAAGAAGTGCACTGGTGCATGCTATGATCATTGTGTGCTGTAGACATTTGAAATGATATTGTGCATTCTCCCCGTTGTGAACAACTTCTCTGTATTTCAAGGAGAATGTGTCACGTTTTGTATCATTATGTAGGGAACATTATGCCCTGAACAATGACCCACCTCTCCCAATTGTACAAACGATGTATCCATCAATAACGGAACAAGATTCAATTCCCAAAGGAAGAGACTCTCCTCCTGGGGCTGCGTGATCTCCTGCTAAGGAATGTTTCAGCCAATCAGGCAGGGAGACTCAGTGTAACAGTTTAGCTTCCGTCCCTCTCCTCGCCCCTACCTGGGCTCGAACCAGGGACCCTCTGCACACATCAACCCACGAAGCGTCGTTACCCATCGCTCCACAAAAGCCACAGCCCTTGCAGAGCAAGAGGAACAACTACTTCAAGGTCTCAGAGCGAGTGACGACACCGATTGAAACGCTATTAGCACGCACCACCGCTAACTGGCTAGCCATTTCACATCGGTTACATCAGCACCTAGCCCCACCCTCATTCTCCATTCTAACTGAACTATAAAAGCGTGGCACAAATAATTGCCACGGCCGACCAAAATCCCTCTACTGCTCAAACGTCAGCATAGTTGGTAACTGGAAAGAGCTCTCGCTAATTGATCATCCCCGATCTCAATGAGTGGAAGCCAAACAACAATATTGGAATTGAACAATTGTCCTCTGCTCTCACTTTGATCTCAGTTGGAGGAATACACCACCCCGGAGCTGAATACACCACCCCGGAGCTGAATACACCACCCCGGAGCTGAACACACCACCCCGGAGCTGAACACACCACCCCGGAGCTGAACACACCACCCCGGAGCTGAACACACCACCCCGGAGCTGAACACACCACCCCGGAGCTGAACACACCACCCCGGAGCTGAACACACCACCCCGGAACTGAATACACCACCCCGGAGCTGAACACACCACCCCGGAACTGAATACACCACCCCGGAACTGAATACACCACCCCAGAACGGTTTGAACCTTCTCCATTTTTCTCCCTTTAAAGACCGTTTGGTAATCCAACCAGAGACTGAAATACTAAGGCATTGTTACCTTGTTTTTAGAATAAATCTTCTTCCTGACATAAAATAATATCACTCTCTGAGATTCTGAATCTGACTTGTCATTAAAAGAACTCTACAGAATATAATTGTGACACGAACAGTTAATCCCTACTTGCTAAAAAAAGTTTTGACTTAAATGATAGCTGGTGCCCTGTTTACTGTAGAATATAGATACATCCATATTTTGTATCCCATAATGAATTACCCAATGAATGAGACATTCTCATAGCATTAGGCCACACCCCTACAACAAAGACACACCCGAGAGAAGAGAGCTGGCACTCTACTGGATGGTAGTGTGTTATGTACTTGAGTGAAGACCCAAAAGCGGTTTTAACAGAAAACAGAGTTCTTTAATGAAAAACAGGAATGGCATAAATCCTCTTCCAACGTAGTCAATGGAACAAAAAGAACGTTAGTATAATGCAGGATGCACCTGCCAGGCAGACTCCGACAGGATAGGACAAGGTGGAAGCAAACGGGACGACAGCTTGCTTCTGGCATCAAAAAACACAAACAAGAATCAGACACTGAAAGTAGCAGGAACAGAGAGAGAAATAGAGACCTAATCAGAGGGGGAAGAGAGAACAGGTGGGGAAGAGTGAATGAGCTAGTTAGGGGAGATGTAGAACAGCTGAAGAATGAGAGACAGAGAAGGTAACCTAAAAAGACCAGCAGAGAGAGACAGAGTGAAGAGAAAGGACAGGAACAGACATAACAAGACATGACAGTACCCCCCCCCACTCACCGAGCGCCTCCTGGCGCACTCGAGGAGGAAACCTGGCGGCAACGGAGGAAATCATCGATCAGCGAACGGTCCAGCACGTCCCGAGAGGGAACCCAACTCCTCTCCTCAGGACCGTACCCCTCCCAATCCACTAGGTACTGATGACCACGGCCCCGAGGGCGCATGTCCAAAATCTTACGAACCCTGTAGATGGGTGCGCCCTCGACAAGGATGGGGGGAGGGACGAGCGGGGCACGAAGAACGGGCTTAACACAGGAGACATGGAAGACCGGGTGAACGCGACGAAGATAGCGCGGGAGAAGAAGTCGCACTGCGACAGGATTAATGACCTGAGAAATACGGAACGGACCAATGAACCGCGGGGCCAACTTGCGAGAAGCTGTCTTAAGGGGAAGGTTCTGAGTGGAGAGCCATACTCTCTGACCGCAACAATATCTAGGACTCTTGGTCCTACGCTTATTAGCGGCCCTCACAGTCTGCGCCCTATTACGGCAAAGTGCCGACCTGACCCCCTTCCAGGTGCGCTCGCAACGCTGGACAAAAGCCTGAGCGGAGGGGACGCAGGACTCGGCGAGCTGAGATGAGAACAGCGGAGGCTGGTACCCGAGGCTACTCTGAAAAGGAGATAGACCGGTAGCAGACGAGGAAGCGAGTTGTGGGCGTACTCTGCCCAGGGAGCTGTTCTGACCAAGACGCAGGGTTACGAAAAGAAAGACTGCGTAAAATGCGACCAACAGTCTGATTGGCCCGTTCGGCTTGGACCGTTAGACTGGGGATGAAAGCCGGACGAGAGACTGACGGAAGCCCCAATCAAACGGCAAAACTCCCTCCAAAATTGAGACGTGAACTGCGGGCCTCTGTCGGAAACGACGTCAGACGGAAGGCCATGAATTCGGAAAACATTCTCGATAATGATCTGAGCCGTCTCCTTAGCAGAAGGGAGCTTAGCGAGAGGAATGAAATGAGCCGCCTTAGAGAATCTATCGACAACCGTAAGAATAACTGTCTTCCCCGCTGATGAAGGCAGTCCGGTGATAAAATCTAAAGCGATGTGAGACCACGGTCGAGAGGGAATGGGAAGCGGTCTGAGACGGCCGGCAGGAGGAGAGTTCCCAGATTTAGTCTGCGCGCAGACCGAACAAGCGGCGACAAATCGACGCGCGTCACGTTCCCGAGTGGGCCACCAGAAACGCTGGCGAATGGAAGCGAGCGTACCCGAACGCCGGGGTGGCCGGCTAACTTGGCAGAGTGGGCCCACTGAAGAACGGCCGGACGAGTAGGAACGGGAACGAACAGAAGGTTCCTAGGACAAGCTCGCGGCGACGGAGTGTGAGCGAGTGCTTGCTTTACCTGCCTCTCAATTCCCCAGACAGTCAACCCGACAACACGCCCGTCAGGGAGAATCCCCTCGGGGTCGGTGGAGACCTCAGAAGAACTGAAGAGACGAGATAAAGCATCAGGCTTGGTGTTTTTGAGCCCGGACGATAAGAAATAACAAACTCGAAAACGAGCGAAAAACAGAGCCCAACGAGCCTGACGCGCATTAAGTCGTTTGGCTGAACGGATGTACTCAAGGTTCCTATGGTCAGTCCAAACGACAAAAGGAACGGTCGCCCCCTCCAACCACTGTCGCCATTCGCCTAGGGCTAAGCGGATGGCGAGCAGTTCGCGATTACCAACATCATAGTTACGTTCTGACGGCGATAAGCGATGAGAGAAAACGCGCAAGGATGGACCTTGCCGTCAGAGAGAGAGCGCTGAAAGAATGGCTCCCACGCCCACCTCTGACGCGTCAACCTCAACAACAAACTGACTAGAGATGTCAGGTGTAACAAGAATAGGTGCGGATGTAAAACGATTCTTAAGAAGATCAAAAGCTCCCTGGGCGGAAACGGACCACTTAAAGCACGTCTTAACAGAAGTAAGGGCTGTGAGGGGAGCTGCCACCTGACCGAAATTACGGATGAAATGACGATAGAAATTAGCGAAGCCCAGAAAGCGCTGCAGCTCGACGCGTGACTTAGGAACGGGCCAATCAATGACAGCCTGGACCTTAGCGGGATCCATCTTAATGCCCTCAGCGGAAATAACGGAACCGAGAAAAGGGACAGAGGCGGCATGAAAAGTGCACTTCTCAGCCTTCACATAAAGACAGTTCTCCAAAAGGCGCTGGAGGACGCGTCGCACGTGCTGAACATGAATCGAGAGAGACGGTGAAAAAAAATCAGGATATCGTCCATGTAAACGAAAACAAAAATGTTCAGCATGTCTCTCAGGACGTCGTTAACTAGTGCCTGAAAGACAGCTGGAGCGTTAACGAGGCCGAAAGGAAGAACCCGGTATTCAAAGTGCCCTAACGGAGTGTTAAACGCCGTCTTCCACTCGTCCCCCTCCCTGATGCGCACGAGATGGTAGGCGTTACGAAGGTCCAATTTGGTGAAAAACCTGGCTCCCTGCAGGATCTCGAAGGCTGAAGACATAAGAGGAAGTGGATAACGATTCTTAACTGTTATGTCATTCAGCCCTCGATAATCCACGCATGGGCGCAGGGACCCGTCCTTCTTCTGAACAAAAAAAAACCCCGCTCCGGCGGGAGAGGAGGAGGAGACTATGGTACCGGCGTCGAGCGAAACCGACAAATAATCCTCGAGAGCCTTACGTTCGGGAGCCGACAGAGAGTATAATCTACCCCGGGGGGAGTAGTTCCCGGAAGGAGATCAATACTACAGTCATACGACCGGTGTGGAGGGAGAGAAGTGGCCTTGGAACGACTGAACACCGTGCGCAGATCGTGATACTCCTCCGGCACCCCTGTCAAATCGCCAGGCTCCTCCTGTGAAGAAGAGACAGAGGAAACAGGAGGGATAGCAGACATTAAACAGGTCACATGACAAGAAACATTCCAGGATAGGATAGTATTACTAGACCAATTAATAGAAGGGTTATGGCGCACTAGCCAGGGATGACCCAAAACAACAGGTGTAAAAGGTGAACGAAAAATTAAAAAAGAAATGGTTTCGCTATGATTACCAGAGACAGTGAGGGTTAAAGGCAGCGTCTCACGCTGAATCTTGGGGAGAGAACTACCATCTAAAGCGAACAAGGCCGTGGGCTCCCTAACTGTCTGAGAGGAATGTCATGTTCCCGAGCCCAGGTCTCGTCCATAAAACAGCCCTCCGCCCCAGAGTCTATCAAGGCACTGCAGGAAGCAGATGAACCGGGCCAGCGGAGATGGACCGGAAAGGTAGTGCGTGATCCAGAAGGAGAGGCCTGAGTAGTTGCGCTCACCAGTAGCCCTCCTCTTACTGATGAGCTCTGGCTTTTACTGGACATGAGGTGACAAAATGACCAGCGGAGCCGCAGTAGAGACAGAGGCGATTGGTGATTCTCCGTTCCTTCTCCTTGGCCGAGATGCGGATACCCCCCAGCTGCATAGGCTCAGCATCCGAGCCGGCGGAGGAGGGTGGCAGTGATGCGGCAGGTGGCAGTGATGTGGAGAGGGGAGCAACGGAGAACGCGAGCTCCTTTCCACGAGCTCGGCGACGAAGATCAAACCGTCGCTCTATGCGAATAGCGAGAGCTATTAAGGAGTCCAGACTGGAAGGAACCTCCCGGGAGAGGATCTCATCCTTAACCTCGACGAGGAGACCCTCCAGAAAACGAGCGAGCAAAGCCGGCTCGTTCCAGTCACTAGAGGCAGCGAGAGTGCGAAACTCAATAGAATAATCCGTTATGGATCGATTCCCCTGACATAGGGAAGACAGGGCCCTGGAAGCCTCCTCGCCAAAAACAGAACGGTCAAAAACCCGTATCATCTCCTCCTTAAAGTCCTGATACTGGTTAATACACTCAGCCCTCGCCTCCCAGATTGCCGTGCCCCACTCACGCGCCCGTCCGGTAAGGAGAGAAATGACGTAGGCGATGCGGGCTGCGCTCCTGGAGTAAGTGTTGGGCTGGAGAGAGAACACCACATCACACTGAGTGAGGAATGAGCGGCACTCAGTGGGCTCCCCAGAGTAACACGGCGGGTTGTTGATCCTGGGCTCCGGAGACTCGGAAACCCTGGAAGTGGGCGGTGAATCGAGGTGGAGTTGGTGAACCTGTCTTGTGAGGTCGGAGACTTGGACGGCCAGGGTCTCAACGGCATGTCGAGCAGCAGACAATTCCTCCTCGTGTCTGCCTAGCATCGCTCCCTGGATCTCGACGGCGGAGTGAAAAGGGTCCGGAGCCGCTGGGTCCATTCTTGGTCTGATTCTTCTGTTATGTACTTGAGTGAAGACCCAAAAGCGGTTTTAACAGAAAACAGAGTTCTTTAATGAAAAACAGGAATGGCATAAATCCTCTTCCAACGTAGTCAATGGAACAAAAAGAACGTTAGTATAATGCAGGATGCACCTGCCAGGCAGACTCCGACAGGATAGGACAAGGTGGAAGCAAACGGGACGACAGCTTGCTTCTGGCATCAAAAAACACAAACAAGAATCAGACACTGAAAGTAGCAGGAACAGAGAGAGAAATAGAGACCTAATCAGAGGGGGAAGAGAGAACAGGTGGGGAAGAGTGAATGAGCTAGTTAGGGGAGATGTAGAACAGCTGAAGAATGAGAGACAGAGAAGGTAACCTAAAAAGACCAGCAGAGAGAGACAGAGTGAAGAGAAAGGACAGGAACAGACATAACAAGACATGACAGTAGTGGTTAGGGAGTTTAGCTATTTGGGATTATTTTGGCATTTATCTTTACTTTATTTTCCTGAAATGTATTCACTATCATTTCTTATAACCAGCAAGAACTTCTGAATATCAAATCGTCAGTTAATTTCCCCAATTCCAGCTTCAACTTATCTGCCCTGGTCTCTTTCTGTAATTACCACCCAATTTTCAGGCAATCCAAGAGGAAATGCCGGCGTTACAGAGGCAGGAGAGGGAGTCCTGGTGAGATGAATGAGAAAACCGGCCACCCCTTGCCTGCACTCCATTGGCCAAGAAGATGGATGACCTTGGATCAAGGATTTGCTTGTAACAGCAATATTCTCCGTTTTTCAGAAGCATGTCTATTGGACAAGAGACTCCCCATGGCTATCCAAGAGGGATGGGACAAATGTGCAATTTCTCTTAACGTTTAAACGTAAATAAAAATCATACAATTATGGGAATTCACAATTCAGATGTGGTTCTGTGTATGACCACTAAGAATTACTGCAGTTCAATCTATCACATTCCTGGTTACTGACATACCGGTCGTCACTAGGTACCACAGCCACAAAGTCTTAATGCCCACCTATTTCTACAGTTGATCTTCTTAAAATGTGATTTTAAACCTAACCCTAACCTTAATCCTAACCTTAACCACATGGCTAACCTTATGCCTAACCCATACCTTAAATGAACTCCAAAAATAAAATGTTTGTTTGACAATATATTCTGACTTAGTGTTTGTGGTAACTAGTGGAAACCCTACCAGATGGTGCTCACCTTACTGCGGTCCACCACTCACTCAGCAACGATGGTATTAATGCCGTTTTAGATTCTCTGCCCTCCATGTTGTTGTCAGTTGTCAGTTGCAGAAGCTCAAACAGGAAGTACCCAGTGACTCGATCAATTGAGAAATGATCATCAGAATCAGAGATTATGATACAGGACTGCTTTGCTAGCGCTGATTATAATATGAGACTCCACCTATAACACTAACGAGCTAACCACCTCCGTCACCGGCTTCATAAGGAACTGCATCGGCAACATTGTCTGCTGTCACGCCCTGGTCTTGGCATTTTGTGTTTTCTTTATTATTTTGGTCAGGCCAGGGTGTGACATGGTTTTATTATGTGGTGTGTTTAGTCTTGTTTTTTTGTAGGTATTGGGATTGTGGTATAGTGGGGTTTTCTAGAAAAGTCTATGGTTGCCTGAAGTGGTTCTCAATCAGAGGCAGGTGTTTATCGTTGTCTCTGATTGGGAACCATATTTAGGCAGCCATATTCTTTGAGTGTTTCGTGGGTGATTGTTCCCGTCTCTGTTTGCACCAGATAGGCTGTTTAGGTTTTCGCGTTACGGTTTTTGTACTTATTCATTAAACATGAATCTAAGTAACCACGCTGCATTTTGGTCCGCCTCTCCTTCACCGCAAGAAACCCGTAACAGCTGCTTCCCCAATCAAAAGCCCTGGTTTGACACTGAGGTTGGAGCTAAACTAAAGGACAGGACTACCTCACACAGGGCTATCACAGACAACCCCGAGGCTATGACCTCTGCAGAGTCATCAAATGAGCAAAAGGACAGTATAGAAGTAACATGGCCTCCTACTTCACAGGCTACGCTGCATGTCGCATGAGCTACAGTCCATTACAGATTACAAAGGAAGACCTAGACGTGATCTGCCCAACGATGCCTCTCTACCAGACCAACTCAATGCATTTTATGCATGTTTTGACAATGACAACACCATACAGTGTGGGAGGGCCACGCCGACACAGAGGACTGGGTGATCTCACTCTTCAAGGCCGAAGTAAGGTTTTTAATCAGGTCAGCACTCGCAAGGCCGCGGGGTGCGTTCTCAGAGTGCAGATTAGTTGGCAGGCATATTCATGGTAATGTTCAACCTCTCCTTATCCCAGTCTGTAATGGCAGGCATATTCATGGTAATATTCAACCTCTCCTTATCCCAGTCTGTAATGTTCAACCTCTCCTTGTCTAAGTCTGTAATGGCAGGCATATTCATGGTAATATTCAACCTCTCCTTATCCCAGTCTGTAATGGCAGGCATATTCATGGTCATGTTCAACCTCTCCTTATCCCAGTCTGTAATGGCAGGCATATTCATGGTAATATTCAACCTCTCCTTATCCCAGTCTGTAATGTTCAACCTCTCCTTGTCCCAGTCTGTAATGGCAGGCATATTCATGGTAATATTCAACCTCTCCTTATCCCAGTCTGTAATGGCAGGCATATTCATGGTAATATTCAACCTCTCCTTATCCCAGTCTGTAATGGCAGGCATATTCATGGTAATATTCAACCTCTCCTTATCCCAGTCTGTAATGGCAGGCATATTCATGGTAATATTCAACCTCTCCTTATCCCAGTCTGTAATGGCAGGCATATTCATGGTAATATTCAACCTCTCCTTATCCCAGTCTGTAATGGCAGGCATATTCATGGTAATATTCAACCTCTCCTTATCCCAGTCTGTAATGGCAGGCATATTCATGGTAATGTTCAACCTCTCCTTATCCCAGTCTGTAATGGCAGGCATATTCATGGTAATGTTCAACCTCTCCTCATCCCAGTCTGTAATGGCAGGCATATTCATGGTAATATTCAACCTCTCCTTGTCCCAGTCTGTAATGGCAGGCATATTCATGATAATGTTCAACCTCTCCTTATCCCAGTCTGTAATGGCAGGCATATTCATGGTAATGTTCAACCTCTCCTTATCCCAGTCTGTAATGGCAGGCATATTCATGGTCATGTTCAACCTCTCCTTATCCCAGTCTGTAATGGCAGGCATATTCATGGTAATGTTCAACCTCTCCTTATCCCAGTCTGTAATGGCAGGCATATTCATGGTCATGTTCAACCTCTCCTTATCCCAGTCTGTAATGGCAGGCATATTCATGATAATGTACAACCTCTCCTTGTCCCAGTCTAATGTACAACCTCTCCTTATCCCAGTCTGTAATGGCAGGCATATTCATGGTCATGTTCAACCTCTCCTTGTCCCAGTCTGTAATGGCAGGCATATTCATGATAATGTACAACCTCTCCTTGTCCCAGTCTAATGTTCAACCTCTCCTTGTCCCAGTCTGTAATGGCAGGCATATTCATGGTAATGTTCAACCTCTCCTTATCCCAGTCTGTAATGGCAGGCATATTCATGATAATGTTCAACCTCTCCTTATCCCAGTCTGTAATGGCAGGCATATTCATGGTAATGTTCAACCTCTCCTTATCCCAGTCTGTAATGGCAGGCATATTCATGGTCATGTTCAACCTCTCCTTGTCCCAGTCTGTAATGGCAGGCATATTCATGGTAATATTCAACCTCTCCTTATCCCAGTCTGTAATGGCAGGCATATTCATGATAATGTACAACCTCTCCTTGTCCCAGTCTAATGTACAACCTCTCCTTATCCCAGTCTGTAATGGCAGGCATATTCATGGTCATGTTCAACCTCTCCTTGTCCCAGTCTGTAATGGCAGGCATATTCATGGTAATATTCAACCTCTCCTTATCCCAGTCTGTAATGGCAGGCATATTCATGATAATGTACAACCTCTCCTTGTCCCAGTCTAATGTTCAACCTCTCCTTGTCCCAGTCTGTAATGGCAGGCATATTCATGGTAATGTTCAACCTCTCCTTATCCCAGTCTGTAATGGCAGGCATATTCATGATAATGTTCAACCTCTCCTTATCCCAGTCTGTAATGGCAGGCATATTCATGGTAATATTCAACCTCTCCTTATCCCAGTCTGTAATGGCAGGCATATTCATGGTAATGTTCAACCTCTCCTTATCCCAGTCTGTAATGGCAGGCATATTCATGGTAATGTTCAACCTCTCCTTATCCCAGTCTGTAATGGCAGGCATATTCATGATAATGTTCAACCTCTCCTTATCCCAGTCTGTAATGGCAGGCATATTCATGGTAATATTCAACCTCTCCTTATCCCAGTCTGTAATGGCAGGCATATTCATGATAATGTACAACCTCTCCTTGTCCCAGTCTAATGTACAACCTCTCCTTATCCCAGTCTGTAATGGCAGGCATATTCATGGTCATGTTCAACCTCTCCTTGTCCCAGTCTGTAATGGCAGGCATATTCATGGTAATATTCAACCTCTCCTTATCCCAGTCTGTAATGGCAGGCATATTCATGGTAATGTTCAACCTCTCCTTATCCCAGTCTGTAATGGCAGGCATATTCATGGTAATGTTCAACCTCTCCTTATCCCAGTCTGTAATGGCAGGCATATTCATGGTAATGTTCAACCTCTCCTTATCCCAGTCTGTAATGGCAGGCATATTCATGATAATGTTCAACCTCTCCTTATCCCAGTCTGTAATGGCAGGCATATTCATGGTAATATTCAACCTCTCCTTATCCCAGTCTGTAATGGCAGGCATATTCATGATAATGTACAACCTCTCCTTGTCCCAGTCTAATGTACAACCTCTCCTTATCCCAGTCTGTAATGGCAGGCATATTCATGGTCATGTTCAACCTCTCCTTGTCCCAGTCTGTAATGGCAGGCATATTCATGGTAATATTCAACCTCTCCTTATCCCAGTCTGTAATGGCAGGCATATTCATGGTAATGTTCAACCTCTCCTTATCCCAGTCTGTAATGGCAGGCATATTCATGGTAATGTTCAACCTCTCCTTATCCCAGTCTGTAATGGCAGGCATATTCATGATAATGTTCAACCTCTCCTTATCCCAGTCTGTAATGGCAGGCATATTCATGGTCATGTTCAACCTCTCCTTATCCCAGTCTGTAATGGCAGGCATATTCATGATAATGTACAACCTCTCCTTGTCCCAGTCTAATGTACAACCTCTCCTTATCCCAGTCTGTAATGGCAGGCATATTCATGGTCATGTTCAACCTCTCCTTGTCCCAGTCTGTAATGGCAGGCATATTCATGGTAATGTTCAACCTCTCCTTATCCCAGTCTGTAATGGCAGGCATATTCATGGTAATGTTCAACCTCTCCTTATCCCAGTCTGTAATGGCAGGCATATTCATGATAATGTTCAACCTCTCCTTGTCCCAGTCTGTAATGGCAGGCATATTCATGGTAATATTCAACCTCTCCTTATCCCAGTCTGTAATGGCAGGCATATTCATGATAATGTTCAACCTCTCCTTGTCCCAGTCTGTAATGGCAGGCATATTCATGGTAATATTCAACCTCTCCTTATCCCAGTCTGTAATGGCAGGCATATTCATGATAATGTTCAACCTCTCCTTGTCCCAGTCTGTAATGGCAGGCATATTCATGATAATGTACAACCTCTCCTTGTCCCAGTCTAATGTACAACCTCTCCTTATCCCAGTCTGTAATGGCAGGCATATTCATGGTCATGTTCAACCTCTCCTTTTCCCAGTCTGTAATGGCAGGCATATTCATGGTAATATTCAACCTCTCCTTATCCCAGTCTGTAATGGCAGGCATATTCATGGTAATGTTCAACCTCTCCTTATCCCAGTCTGTAATGGCAGGCATATTCATGGTCATGTTCAACCTCTCCTTGTCCCAGTCTGTAATGGCAGGCATATTCATGGTAATATTCAACCTCTCCTTATCCCAGTCTGTAATGGCAGGCATATTCATGGTAATGTTCAACCTCTCCTTGTCCCAGTCTGTAATGGCAGGCATATTCATGATAATGTACAACCTCTCCTTGTCCCAGTCTAATGTACAACCTCTCCTTATCCCAGTCTGTAATGGCAGGCATATTCATGGTCATGTTCAACCTCTCCTTGTCCCAGTCTGTAATGGCAGGCATATTCATGGTAATATTCAACCTCTCCTTATCCCAGTCTGTAATGGCAGGCATATTCATGATAATGTACAACCTCTCCTTGTCCCAGTCTAATGTACAACCTCTCCTTGTCCCAGTCTAATGTTCAACCTCTCCTTATCCCAGTCTGTAATGGCAGGCATATTCATGGTCATGTTCAACCTCTCCTTATCCCAGTCTGTAATGGCAGGCATATTCATGGTAATATTCAACCTCTCCTTATCCCAGTCTGTAATGGCAGGCATATTCATGATAATGTTCAACCTCTCCTTGTCCCAGTCTGTAATGGCAGGCATATTCATGGTCATGTTCAACCTCTCCTTATCCCAGTCTGTAATGGCAGGCATATTCATGGTCATGTTCAACCTCTCCTTGTCCCAGTCTGTAATGGCAGGCATATTCATGGTCATGTTCAACCTCTCCTTGTCCCAGTCTAATGTACAACCTCTCCTTATCCCAGTCTGTAATGGCAGGCATATTCATGGTCATGTTCAACCTCTCCTTGTCCCAGTCTGTAATGGCAGGCATATTCATGGTAATGTTCAACCTCTCCTTATCCCAGTCTGTAATGGCAGGCATATTCATGGTCATGTTCAACCTCTCCTTATCCCAGTCTGTAATGGCAGGCATATTCATGGTCATGTTCAACCTCTCCTTGTCCCAGTCTGTAATGGCAGGCATATTCATGGTCATGTTCAACCTCTCCTTGTCCCAGTCTAATGTACAACCTCTCCTTATCCCAGTCTGTAATGGCAGGCATATTCATGGTCATGTTCAACCTCTCCTTGTCCCAGTCTGTAATGGCAGGCATATTCATGGTAATGTTCAACCTCTCCTTATCCCAGTCTGTAATGGCAGGCATATTCATGGTAATATTCAACCTCTCCTTATCCCAGTCTGTAATGGCAGGCATATTCATGATAATGTACAACCTCTCCTTGTCCCAGTCTAATGTACAACCTCTCCTTATCCCAGTCTGTAATGGCAGGCATATTCATGGTCATGTTCAACCTCTCCTTGTCCCAGTCTGTAATGGCAGGCATATTCATGGTAATATTCAACCTCTCCTTATCCCAGTCTGTAATGGCAGGCATATTCATGGTAATGTTCAACCTCTCCTTATCCCAGTCTGTAATGGCAGGCATATTCATGGTAATGTTCAACCTCTCCTTATCCCAGTCTGTAATGGCAGGCATATTCATGGTAATGTTCAACCTCTCCTTATCCCAGTCTGTAATGGCAGGCATATTCATGATAATGTTCAACCTCTCCTTATCCCAGTCTGTAATGGCAGGCATATTCATGGTAATATTCAACCTCTCCTTATCCCAGTCTGTAATGGCAGGCATATTCATGATAATGTACAACCTCTCCTTGTCCCAGTCTAATGTACAACCTCTCCTTATCCCAGTCTGTAATGGCAGGCATATTCATGGTCATGTTCAACCTCTCCTTGTCCCAGTCTGTAATGGCAGGCATATTCATGGTAATATTCAACCTCTCCTTATCCCAGTCTGTAATGGCAGGCATATTCATGGTAATGTTCAACCTCTCCTTATCCCAGTCTGTAATGGCAGGCATATTCATGATAATGTTCAACCTCTCCTTATCCCAGTCTGTAATGGCAGGCATATTCATGGTCATGTTCAACCTCTCCTTATCCCAGTCTGTAATGGCAGGCATATTCATGATAATGTACAACCTCTCCTTGTCCCAGTCTAATGTACAACCTCTCCTTATCCCAGTCTGTAATGGCAGGCATATTCATGGTCATGTTCAACCTCTCCTTGTCCCAGTCTGTAATGGCAGGCATATTCATGGTAATGTTCAACCTCTCCTTATCCCAGTCTGTAATGGCAGGCATATTCATGGTAATGTTCAACCTCTCCTTATCCCAGTCTGTAATGGCAGGCATATTCATGGTAATGTTCAACCTCTCCTTATCCCAGTCTGTAATGGCAGGCATATTCATGATAATGTTCAACCTCTCCTTGTCCCAGTCTGTAATGGCAGGCATATTCATGGTAATATTCAACCTCTCCTTATCCCAGTCTGTAATGGCAGGCATATTCATGATAATGTTCAACCTCTCCTTGTCCCAGTCTGTAATGGCAGGCATATTCATGGTAATATTCAACCTCTCCTTATCCCAGTCTGTAATGGCAGGCATATTCATGATAATGTTCAACCTCTCCTTGTCCCAGTCTGTAATGGCAGGCATATTCATGATAATGTACAACCTCTCCTTGTCCCAGTCTAATGTACAACCTCTCCTTATCCCAGTCTGTAATGGCAGGCATATTCATGGTCATGTTCAACCTCTCCTTTTCCCAGTCTGTAATGGCAGGCATATTCATGGTAATATTCAACCTCTCCTTGTCCCAGTCTGTAATGGCAGGCATATTCATGGTAATGTTCAACCTCTCCTTGTCCCAGTCTGTAATGGCAGGCATATTCATGATAATGTACAACCTCTCCTTGTCCCAGTCTAATGTACAACCTCTCCTTATCCCAGTCTGTAATGGCAGGCATATTCATGGTCATGTTCAACCTCTCCTTGTCCCAGTCTGTAATGGCAGGCATATTCATGGTAATATTCAACCTCTCCTTATCCCAGTCTGTAATGGCAGGCATATTCATGATAATGTACAACCTCTCCTTGTCCCAGTCTAATGTACAACCTCTCCTTGTCCCAGTCTAATGTTCAACCTCTCCTTATCCCAGTCTGTAATGGCAGGCATATTCATGGTCATGTTCAACCTCTCCTTATCCCAGTCTGTAATGGCAGGCATATTCATGGTAATATTCAACCTCTCCTTATCCCAGTCTGTAATGGCAGGCATATTCATGATAATGTTCAACCTCTCCTTGTCCCAGTCTGTAATGGCAGGCATATTCATGGTCATGTTCAACCTCTCCTTATCCCAGTCTGTAATGGCAGGCATATTCATGGTCATGTTCAACCTCTCCTTGTCCCAGTCTGTAATGGCAGGCATATTCATGGTCATGTTCAACCTCTCCTTGTCCCAGTCTAATGTACAACCTCTCCTTATCCCAGTCTGTAATGGCAGGCATATTCATGGTCATGTTCAACCTCTCCTTGTCCCAGTCTGTAATGGCAGGCATATTCATGGTCATGTTCAACCTCTCCTTATCCCAGTCTGTAATGGCAGGCATATTCATGGTCATGTTCAACCTCTCCTTATCCCAGTCTGTAATGGCAGGCATATTCATGGTAATGTTCAACCTCTCCTTATCCCAGTCTGTAATGGCAGGCATATTCATGATAATGTTCAACCTCTCCTTGTCCCAGTCTGTAATGGCAGGCATATTCATGATAATGTTCAACCTCTCCTTGTCCCAGTCTGTAATGGCAGGCATATTCATGATAATGTACAACCTCTCCTTGTCCCAGTCTAATGTACAACCTCTCCTTATCCCAGTCTGTAATGGCAGGCATATTCATGGTCATGTTCAACCTCTCCTTGTCCCAGTCTGTAATGGCAGGCATATTCATGGTCATGTTCAACCTCTCCTTGTCCCAGTCTGTAATGGCAGGCATATTCATGATAATGTTCAACCTCTCCTTGTCCCAGTCTGTAATGGCAGGCATATTCATGGTCATGTTCAACCTCTCCTTATCCCAGTCTGTAATGGCAGGCATATTCATGATAATGTTCAACCTCTCCTTATCCCAGTCTGTAATGGCAGGCATATTCATGGTAATGTTCAACCTCTCCTTATCCCAGTCTGTAATGGCAGGCATATTCATGGTCATGTTCAACCTCTCCTTATCCCAGTCTGTAATGGCAGGCATATTCATGGTAATATTCAACCTCTCCTTGTCCCAGTCTGTAATGGCAGGCATATTCATGATAATGTACAACCTCTCCTTGTCCCAGTCTAATGTACAACCTCTCCTTATCCCAGTCTGTAATGGCAGGCATATTCATGGTCATGTTCAACCTCTCCTTGTCCCAGTCTGTAATGGCAGGCATATTCATGATAATGTTCAACCTCTCCTTGTCCCAGTCTGTAATGGCAGGCATATTCATGGTCATGTTCAACCTCTCCTTATCCCAGTCTGTAATGGCAGGCATATTCATGATAATGTTCAACCTCTCCTTATCCCAGTCTGTAATGGCAGGCATATTCATGGTAATGTTCAACCTCTCCTTATCCCAGTCTGTAATGGCAGGCATATTCATGGTAATATTCAACCTCTCCTCATCCCAGTCTGTAATGGCAGGCATATTCATGGTAATATTCAACCTCTCCTTGTCCCAGTCTGTAATGGCAGGCATATTCATGGTAATATTCAACCTCTCCTTATCCCAGTCTGTAATGGCAGGCATATTCATGGTCATGTTCAACCTCTCCTTGTCCCAGTCTGTAATGGCAGGCATATTCATGGTAATGTTCAACCTCTCCTTATCCCAGTCTGTAATGGCAGGCATATTCATGATAATGTTCAACCTCTCCTTATCCCAGTCTGTAATGGCAGGCATATTCATGGTAATGTTCAACCTCTCCTTATCCCAGTCTGTAATGGCAGGCATATTCATGGTAATATTCAACCTCTCCTTGTCCCAGTCTGTAATGTTCAACCTCTCCTTGTCCCAGTCTGTAATGTTCAACCTCTCCTTGTCCCAGTCTGTAATGTACAACCTCTCCTTGTCCCAGTCTGTAATGTACAACCTCTCCTTGTCCCAGTCTGTAATGTACAACCTCTCCTTGTCCCAGTCTGTAATGTTCAACCTCTCCTTGTCCCAGTCTGTAAAGTTCAACCTCTCCTTGTCCCAGTCTGTAAAGTTCAACCTCTCCTTATCCCAGTCTGTAATGGCAGGCATATTCATGGTAATATTCAACCTCTCCTTGTCCCAGTCTGTAATGTTCAACCTCTCCTTGTCCCAGTCTGTAATGTTCAACCTCTCCTTGTCCCAGTCTGTAATGTACAACCTCTCCTTGTCCCAGTCTGTAATGTACAACCTCTCCTTGTCCCAGTCTGTAATGTTCAACCTCTCCTTGTCCCAGTCTGTAAAGTTCAACCTCTCCTTATCCCAGTCTGTAATGGCAGGCATATTCATGGTAATATTCAACCTCTCCTTGTCCCAGTCTGTAATGTTCAACCTCTCCTTGTCCCAGTCTGTAATGTTCATCCTCTCCTTGTCCCAGTCTGTAATGTACAACCTCTCCTTGTCCCAGTCTGTAATGTTCAACCTCTCCTTGTCCCAGTCTGTAAAGTTCATGCTTCACTGTGGGGATGATGTTCTCGGCGTGATGAGAGGTGTTGGGTTTGACCCAGACATAACGTTTTACTTGATGGCCAGAAAGCTCAATTTTAGTCTCATCTAACCAGAGTACATTGTTCCATATATTTGGGAGTCTCCCACATGCCTTTTGGCGAACACCAAATGAGGTTGCTTATTTTTTTTCTTTAAGCAATGGCTTTTTTCTGTCCACTCTTTCATAAAGCCCAGCTCTGTGGCGTGTATGGCTTAAAGTGGTCCTACGGACAGATACTCCAATTTCCGCTGTGGAGCTTTGCAGCTCCTTCAGGGTTATCTTTGGTCTATTTGTTGCCTCTCTGATTAATGCCCTCCTTGCATGGTCCGTGGGTTTTGGTGCACGGCCCTCTCTTGGCAGGTTTGTTGTGGTGCCATTATTTTTTCAGTTTTTTTTATAATGGATTTAATGGTGCTCTGTGGGCTGTTAAAAGTTTCTGATATTTTTTTATAACCCAACCCTGATCTGTACTTCTCCACTACTTTGTCCCTGACCTGTTTGGATAGCTCCTTGGTCTTCATGGTGCCCCTGGCTTGGTGGTGCCCCTGGCTTGGTGGTGCCCCTGGCTTGGTGGTGCCCCTTGCTTGGTGGTGCCCCTTGCTTGGTGGTGCCCCTTGCTTGGTGGTGCCCCTGGCTTGGTGGTGCCCCTTGCTTGGTGGTGCCCCTTGCTTGTCATGGTGCCCCTTGGTCGTCATGGTGGTGCCCCTTGGTCGTCATGGTGGTGCCCCTTGGTCGTCATGGTGGTGCCCCTGGCTTGGCGGTGCCCCTGGCTTGGCGGTGCCTCTGGCTTGGTGGTGCCCCTGGCTTGGTGGTGTTGCAGACTGTGGGGTCTTTCAGAAGACGTGTGTATATACTGATGCGACAGATGATGTGACACTTAAATAAAGTCCACTTGTGTGCAATCTAACTAATTCTGTGACTTCTGAGGGTAATTGCTTGCACCAGATCTTATTTATGGGGCTTCAAAGCAAAGGGGGTGAATACATATGCACACATCACATTTCCTTTTTTAAATTTCACTTCACCAATTTGGACTTTTTTGTGTATGTCCATTACATGAAATCCAAGTAAAAATCTATTTAAATTACAGGTTGTAATGCAACAAGATAGGAAAAATGCCAAGGGGGGTGAATACTTTTGCAAGGCACTGTGTTGCAAACAGGATGTTTTGGATAATTTTTAAAATTATTTACATCCTTCCTTCTATTCACTCTGTAGTTACTCCACAATACGAACCTAATTGACAATGTTGTTTTCTCCTATCACAGCCTTTTAACTTTTTTAAAGTCACCATTGGCCTCATGTCATCCCTGAGCTGTTTTCTTCCTCTCCGGCAACTAAGTTAGGAAGGACACCTGTATCTTTGTAGTGACTTGGTATATTGATACACTATCCAAAGTGTAATTAATGACTTCACCATGCTCAAAGGGCTAATCAATGTCTGCTTTTTATTTTACTCATCTATCAAAAGGTGCCCTAATTAAAATTATTTATGCTTGCCATTACAAAGGGCTTGAATACTCAACTCAGAGAAAACGGTTATATTATCGCTATCCATAAATGATTCCCAACCAGAAATATACATCACTGGTGGTGCAGCCAACTACAATATAAATGTATATCACTGGTGGTGCAGCCAACTACAATAACAACACTATATAAATGTATATCACTGGTGGTGCAGCCAACTACAGTAACAACACTATATAAATGTATATCACTGGTGGTGCAGCCAACTACAATAACAACACCATATAAATATATTTCACTGGTGTTGCAGCCAACTACAACAACACTATATAAATGTATATCACTGGTGGTGCAGCCAACTACAATATAAATGTATATCACTGGTGGTGCAGCCAACTACAACAACACTATATAAATGTATATCACTGGTGGTGCAGCCAACGAACAATATAAATGTATATCACTGGTGGTGCAGCCAACTACAACAACACTATATAAATGTATATCACTGGTGGTGCAGCCAACGAACAATATAAATGTATATCACTGGTGGTGCAGCCAACTACAATATAAATGTATATCACTGGTGGTGCAGCCAACTACAATAACAACACTATATAAATGTATATCACTGGTGGTGCAGCCAACTACAATATAAATGTATATCACTGGTGGTGCAGCCAACTACAATATAAATGTATATCACTGGTGGTGCAGCCAACTACAATAACAACACTATATAAATGTATATCACTGGTGGTGCAGCCAAACTACAATATAAATGTATATCACTGGTGGTGCAGCCAACTACAATATAAATGTATATCACTGGTGGTGCAGCCAACTAACAACACTATATAAATGTATATCACTGGTGGTGCAGCCACTACTAACAACACTATATAAATGTATATCACTGGTGGTGCAGCCAACTACAATAACAACACCATATAAATATATATCACTGGTGTTGCAGCCAACTACAACAACACTATATAAATGTATATCACTGGTGGTGCAGCCAACTACAATATAAATGTATATCACTGGTGGTGCAGCCAACTACAATAACAACACTATATAAATGTATATCACTGGTGGTGCAGCCAACTACAATAACAACAATATAAATGTATATCACTGGTGGTGCAGCCAACTACAACAACACTATATAAATGTATATCACTGGTGGTGCAGCCAACTACAATATAAATATATCAACACTACAATATAAATGTATATCACTGGTGGTGCAGCCAACTACAATATAAATGTATATCACTGGTGGTGCAGCCAACTACAATAACAACACTATATAAATGTATATCACTGGTGGTGCAGCCAACTACAATATAAATGTATATCACTGGTGGTGCAGCCAACTACAATATAAATGTATATCACTGGTGGTGCAGCCAACTACAATAACAACACTATATAAATGTATATCACTGGTGGTGCAGCCAACTACAATATAAATGTATATCACTGGTGGTGCAGCCAACTACAATATAAATGTATATCACTGGTGGTGCAGCCAACTACAATATAAATGTATATCACTGGTGGTGCAGCCAACTACAATATAAATGTATATCACTGGTGGTGCAGCCAACTACAATATAAATGTATATCACTGGTGGTGCAGCAATAACAACACTATATAAATGTATATCACTGGTGGTGCAGCCAACTACAATAACAACACTATATAAATGTATATCACTGGTGGTGCAGCCAACTACAATATAAATGTATATCACTGGTGGTGCAGCCAACTACAATATAAATGTATATCACTGGTGGTGCAGCCAGTAACAACACTATATAAATGTATATCACTGGTGGTGCAGCCAACTACAATATAAATGTATATCACTGCAGGTGGTGCAGCCAACTACACTATATAAATGTATATCACTGGTGGTGCAGCCAACTACAATAACAACACTATATAAATGTATATCACTGGTGGTGCAGCCAACTACAATAACAACACTATATAAATGTATATCACTGGTGGTGCAGCCAACTAACAACACTATATAAATGTATATCACTGGTGGTGCAGCCAACTACAATAACAACACTATATAAATGTATATCACTGGTGGTGCAGCCAACTACTAACAACACTATATAAATGTATATCACTGGTGGTGCAGCCAACAATACAATATAAATGTATATCACTGGTGGTGCAGCCAACTACAATAACAACACTATATAAATGTATATCACTGGTGGTGCAGCCAACTACAATAACAACACTATATAAATGTATATCACTGGTGGTGCAGCCAACTACAATACAAATGTATATCACTGGTGGTGCAGCCAACTACCTATAAATGTATATCACTGGTGGTGCAGCCAACTACAATAACAACACTATATAAATGTATATCACTGGTGGTGCAGCCAACTACAATATAAATGTATATCACTGGTGGTGCAGCCAACTACAATATAAATGTATATCACTGGTGGTGCAGCCAACTACAATATAAATGTATATCACTGGTGGTGCAGCTACAACTACATATAAATGTATATCACTGGTGGTGCAGCCAACTACAATATAAATGTATATCACTGGTGGTGCACAACTACAATATAAATGTATATCACTGGTGGTGCAGCCAACTACAAGTATAAATGTATATCACTGGTGGTGCAGCCAACTACAATATAAATGTATATCACTGGTGGTGCAGCCAACTACAATAACAACACTATATAAATGTATATCACTGGTGGTGCAGCCAACTACAATACAAATGTATATCACTGGTGGTGCAGCCAACTACAATATAAATGTATATCACTGGCGGTGCAGCCAACTACAGTATAAATGTATATCACTGGTGGTGCAGCCAACTACAATATAAATGTATATCACTGGTGGTGCAGCCAACTACAATAACAACACTATATAAATGTATATCACTGGTGGTGCAGCCAACTACAATATAAATGTATATCACTGGTGGTGCAGCCAACTACAATATAAATGTATATCACTGGTGGTGCAGCCAACTACAATAACAACACTATATAAATGTATATCACTGGTGGTGCAGCCAACTACAGTAACAACACTATATAAATGTATATCACTGGTGATGCAGCCAACTACAATAACAACACCATATAAATGTATATCACTGGTGGTGCAGCCAACTACAACAACACTATATAAATGTATATCACTGGTGGTGCAGCCAACTACAATATAAATGTATATCACAATACAACAACACTATATAAATGTATATCACTGGTGGTGCAGCCAACGAACAATATAAATGTATATCACTGGTGGTGCAGCCAACTACAACAACACTATATAAATGTATATCACTGGTGGTGCAGCCAACGAACAATATAAATGTATCATCACTTGTGTGGTGCAGCCAACTACAATATAAATGTATATCACTGGTGGTGCAGCCAACTACAATAACAACACTATATAAATGTATATCACTGGTGGTGCAGCCAACTACAATATAAATGTATATCACTGGTGGTGCAGCCACTACTACAATATAAATGTATATCACTGGTGGTGCAGCCAACTACAATAACAACACTATATAAATGTATATCACTGGTGGTGCAGCCAACTACAATATAAATGTATATCACTGGTGGTGCAGCCAACTACACTATATAAATGTATATCACTGGTAGTGCAGCCAACTACAATATAAATGTATATCACTGGTGGTGCAGCCAACTACAATACAAATGTATATCTCTGGTGGTGCAGCCAACTACAATATAAATGTATATCACTGGTGGTGCAGCCAACTATATAAATGTATATCACTGGTGGTGCACACTACAATATAAATGTATATCACTGGTGGTGCAGCCAACTACAATAACAACACTATATAAATGTATATCACTGGTGGTGCAGCCAACTACAATATAAATGTATATCACTGGTGGTGCAGCCAACTACTATATAAATTTATATCACTGGTGGTGCAGCCAACTACAATAACAACACTATATAAATGTATATCACTGGTGGTGCAGCCAACTACAATATAAATGTGCAGCCAATATCACTGGTATATCACTGGTGCAGCCAACTACAATATAAATGTATATCACTGGTGGTGCAGCCAACTACAATATAAATGTATATCACTGGTGGTGCAGCCAACTACAATATAAATGTATATCACTGGTGGTGCAGCCAACTACTATATAAATGTATATCACTGGTGGTGCAGCCAACTACAATAACAACACTATATAAATGTATATCACTGGTGGTGCAGCCAACTACAATAACAACACTATATAAATGTATATCACTGGTGGTGCAGCCAACTACAATATAAATGTATATAACTGGTGGTGCAGCCAACTACAATAACAACACTATATAAATGTATATCACTGGTGGTGCAGCCAACTACAGTAACAACACTATATAAATGTATATCACTGGTGGTGCAGCCAACTACAATAACAACACTATATAAATGTATATCACTGGTGTGCAGCCAACTACAATATAAATGTATATCACTGGTGGTGCAGCCACTATAAATACAATATAAATGTATATCACTGGTGGTGCAGCCAACTACAATAACAACACTATATAAATGTATATCACTGGTGGTGCAGCCAACTACAATAACAACACTATATAAATGTATATCACTGGTGGTGCAGCCAACTACAATAACAACACTATATAAATGTATATCACTGGTGGTGCAGCCAACTACAATAACAACACTATATAAATGTATATCACTGGTGGTGCAGCCAACTACAATACAAATGTATATCACTGGTGGTGCAGCCAACTACAATATAAATGTATATCACTGGTGGTGCAGCCAACTACAATAACAACACTATATAAATGTATATCACTGGTGGTGCAGCCAACTACAATATAAATGTATATCACTGGTGGTGCAGCCAACTACAATATAAATGTATATCACTGGTGGTGCAGCCAACTACAATATAAATGTATATCACTGGTGGTGCAGCCAACTACAATATAAATGTATATCACTGGTGGTGCAGCCAACTACAATATAAATGTATATCACTGGTGGTGCAGCCAACTACAGTATAAATGTATATCACTGGTGGTGCAGCCAACTACAATATTATAAATGTATATCACTGGTGGTGCAGCCAACTACAATATAAATGTATATCACTGGTGGTGCAGCCAACTACAATATAAATGTATATCACTGGTGGTGCAGCCAACTACAATAACAACACTACAATATAAATGTATATCACTGGTGGTGCAGCCAACTACAATATAAATGTATATCACTGGTGGTGCAGCCAACTACTATATAAATGTATATCACTGGTGGTGTGCAGCCAACTACAGTATAAATGTATATCACTGGTGGTGCAGCCAACTACAGTATAAATGTATATCACTGGTGGTGCAGCCAACTACAATAACAACACTATATAAATGTATATCAACACAATATAAATGTATATCACTGGTGGTGCAGCCAACTACAATATAAATGTAACACTGGTGGTGCACACTACAATATAAATGTATATCACTGGTGGTGCAGCCAACTACAATAACAACACTATATAAATGTATATCACTGGTGGTGCAGCCAACTACAGTAACAACACTATATAAATGTATATCACTGGTGGTGCAGCCAACTACAATAACAACACCATATAAATATATTTCACTGGTGTTGCAGCCAACTACAACAACACTATATAAATGTATATCACTGGTGGTGCAGCCAACTACAATAACAACACTATATAAATGTATATCACTGGTGGTGCAGCCAACTACAATATAAATGTATATCACTGGTGGTGCAGCCAACTACAATATAAATGTATATCACTGGTGGTGCAGCCAACTACAATACAAATGTATATCACTGGTGGTGCAGCCAACTACAATATAAATGTATATCACTGGTGGTGCAGCCAACTACAATATAAATGTATATCACTGGTGGTGCAGCCAACTACAATAACAACACTATATAAATGTATATCACTGGTGGTGCAGCCAACTACAATAACAACACTATATAAATGTATATCACTGGTGATGCAGCCAACTACAATATAAATGTATATCACTGGTGGTGCAGCCTACACACTTTATAAAACAACTATATACATGTATATCACTGGTGGTGCACACTACAATATAAATGTATATCACTGGTGGTGCAGCCAACTACAGTAACAACACTATATAAATGTATATCACTGGTGGTGCAGCCAACTACAATAACAACACTATATAAATGTATATCACTGGTGGTGCAGCCAACTACAATATAAATGTATATAACTGGTGGTGCAGCCAACTACAATAACAACACTATATAAATGTATATCACTGGTGGTGCAGCCAACTACAATAACAACACTATATAAATGTATATCACTGGTGGTGCAGCCACTACTAACAACAATATAAATGTATATCACTGGTGGTGCAGCCAACTACAATAACAACACTATATAAATGTATATCACTGGTGGTGCAGCCAACTACAATAACAACACTATATAAATGTATATCACTGGTGGTGCAGCCAACTACAATACAAATGTATATCACTGGTGGTGCAGCCAACTACAATATAAATGTATATCACTGGTGGTGCAGCCAACTACAATAACAACACTATATAAATGTATATCACTGGTGGTGCAGCCAACTACAATATAAATGTATATCACTGGTGGTGCAGCCAACTACAATATAAATGTATATCACTGGTGGTGCAGCCAACTACAATATAAATGTATATCACTGGTGGTGCAGCCAACTACAATATAAATGTATATCACTGGTGGTGCAGCCAACTACAATACAAATGTATATCACTGGTGGTGCAGCCAACTACAATATAAATGTATATCACTGGTGGTGCAGCCAACTACAATACAAATGTATATCACTGGTGGTGCAGCCAACTACAGTATAAATGTATATCACTGGCGGTGCAGCCAACTACAGTATAAATGTATATCACTGGCGGTGCAGCCAACTACAGTATAAATGTATATCACTGGCGGTGCAGCCAACTACAGTATAAATGTATATCACTGGTGGTGCAGCCAACTACAATATAAATGTATATCACTGGTGGTGCAGCCAACTACAATAACAACACTATACAAATGTATATCACTGGTGGTGCAGCCAACTACAATACAAATGTATATCACTGGTGGTGCAGCCAACTACTATATAAATGTATATCACTGGCGGTGCAGCCAACTACAGTATAAATGTATATCACTGGCGGTGCAGCCAACTACAGTATAAATGTATATCACTGGCGGTGCAGCCAACTACAATAACAACACTATATAAATGTATATCACTGGTGGTGCAGCCAACTACAATATAAATGTATATCACTGGTGGTGCAGCCAACTACAATATAAATGTATATCACTGGTGGTGCAGCCAACTACAATAACAACACTATATAAATGTATATCACTGGTGGTGCAGCCAACTACAGTAACAACACTATATAAATGTATATCACTGGTGGTGCAGCCAACTACAATAACAACACCATATAAATATATTTCACTGGTGTTGCAGCCAACTACAACAACACTATATAAATGTATATCACTGGTGGTGCAGCCAACTACAATATAAATGTATATCACTGGTGGTGCAGCCAACTACAACAACACTATATAAATGTATATCACTGGTGGTGCAGCCAACGAACAATATAAATGTATATCACTGGTGGTGCAGCCAACTACAACAACACTATATAAATGTATATCACTGGTGGTGCAGCCAACGAACAATATAAATGTATATCACTTGTGGTGCAGCCAACTACAATATAAATGTATATCACTGGTGGTGCAGCCAACTACAATAACAACACTATATAAATGTATATCACTGGTGGTGCAGCCAACTACAATATAAATGTATATCACTGGTGGTGCAGCCAACTACGATACAAATGTATATCACTGGTGGTGCAGCCAACTACAATATACATGTATATCACTGGTGGTGCAGCCAACTACAATATAAATGTATATCACTGGTGGTGCAGCCAACTACAATATAAATGTATATCACTGGTGGTGCAGCCAACTACAATAACAACACTATATAAATGTATATCACTGGTGGTGCAGCCAACTACAATATAAATGTATATCACTGGTGGTGCAGCCAACTACTATATAAATGTATATCACTGGTGGTGCAGCCAACTACAATAACAACACTATATAAATGTATATCACTGGTAGTGCAGCCAACTACAATATAAATGTATATCACTGGTGGTGCAGCCAACTACAATATAAATGTATATCACTGGTGGTGCAGCCAACTACAATACAAATGTATATCACTGGTGGTGCAGCCAACTACAATATAAATGTATATCACTGGTGGTGCAGCCAACTACAATATAAATGTATATCACTGGTGGTGCAGCCAACTACAATAACAACACTATATAAATGTATATCACTGGTGGTGCAGCCAACTACAATAACAACACTATATAAATGTATATCACTGGTGGTGCAGCCAACTACAATATAAATGTATATAACTGGTGGTGCAGCCAACTACAATAACAACACTATATAAATGTATATCACTGGTGGTGCAGCCAACTACAGTAACAACACTATATAAATGTATATCACTGGTGGTGCAGCCAACTACAATAACAACACTATATAAATGTATATCACTGGTGATGCAGCCAACTACAATATAAATGTATATAACTGGTGGTGCAGCCAACTACAATAACAACACTATATAAATGTATATCACTGGTGGTGCAGCCAACTACAATAACAACACTATATAAATGTATATCACTGGTGGTGCAGCCAACTACAATAACAACACTATATAAATGTATATCACTGGTGGTGCAGCCAACTACAATAACAACACTATATAAATGTATATCACTGGTGGTGCAGCCAACAACAGCCAACTACAATAACAACACTATATAAATGTATATCACTGGTGGTGCAGCAACAACAACAATATAAATGTATATCACTGGTGGTGCAGCCAACTACAATATAAATGTATATCACTGGTGGTGCAGCCAACTACAATAACAACACTATATAAATGTATATCACTGGTGGTGCAGCCAACTACAATATAAATGTATATCGCTGGTGGTGCAGCCAACTACGATACAAATGTATATCACTGGTGGTGCAGCCAACTACAATATAAATGTATATCACTGGTGGTATATAAATGTATATCACTGGTGGTGCAGCCAACTACAACTATAAATGTATATCACTGGTGGTGCAGCCAACTACAATAACAACACTATATAAATGTATATCACTGGTGGTGCAGCCAACTACAATATAAATGTATATCACTGGTGGTGCAGCCAACTACTATATAAATGTATATCACTGGTGGTGCAGCCAACTACAATAACAACACTATATAAATGTATATCACACGGTGCAGCCAACTACAATATAAATGTATATCACTGGTGGTGCAGCCAACTACAATATAAATGTATATCACTGGTGGTATATAAATGTATATCACTGGTGGTGCAGCCAACTACAATATAAATGTATATCACTGGTGGTGCAGCCAACTACTATATAAATTTATATCACTGGTGGTGCAGCCAACTACAATAACAACACTATATAAATGTATATCACTGGTGGTGCAGCCAACTACAATAACAACACTATATAAATGTATATCACTGGTGGTGCAGCCAACTACAATATAAATGTATATAACTGGTGGTGCAGCCAACTACAATAACAACACCATATAAATGTATATCACTGGTGGTGCAGCCAACTACAGTAACAACACTATATAAATGTATATAACTGGTGGTGCAGCCAACTACAATATAAATGTATATCACTGGTGGTGCAGCCAACTACAATATAAATGTATATCACTGGTGGTGCAGCCAACTACAATAACAACACTATATAAATGTATATAACTGGTGGTGCAGCCAACTACAATAACAACACTATATAAATGTATATCACTGGTGGTGCAGCCAACTACAATAACAACACTATATAAATGTATATCACTGGTGGTGCAGCCAACTACAATAACAACACTATATAAATGTATATCACTGGTGGTGCAGCCAACTACAATAACAACACTATATAAATGTATATCACTGGTGGTGCAGCCAACTACAATAACAACACTATATAAATGTATATCACTGGTGGTGCAGCCAACTACAATATAAATGTATATCACTGGCGGTGCAGCCAACTACAATATAAATGTATATCACTGGCGGTGCAGCCAACTACAGTATAAATGTATATCACTGGTGGTGCAGCCAACTAACAACACTATATAAATGTATATCACTGTTGGTGCAGCCAACTACAATATAAATGTATATCACTGGTGATGCAGCCAACTACAATATAAATGTATATCACTGGTGGTGCAGCCAACTACAATAACAACACTATATAAATGTATATCACTGGTGGTGCAGCCAACTACAATACAAATGTATATCACTGGTGGTGCAGCCAACTACTATATAAATGTATATCACTGGTGGTGCAGCCAACTACAGTATAAATGTATATCACTGGCGGTGCAGCCAACTACATATAAATGTATATCACTGGTGGTGCAGCCAACTACAATAACAACACTATATAAATGTATATCACTGGTGGTGCAGCCAACTACAATATAAATGTATATCACTGGTGGTGCAGCCAACTACAATATAAATGTATATCACTGGTGGTGCAGCCAACTACAATAACAACATATATAAATGTATATCACTGGTGGTGCAGCCAACTACAGTAACAACACTATATAAATGTATATCACTGGTGGTGCAGCCAACTACAATAACAACAATATAAATGTATATCACTGGTGGTGCAGCCAACTACAACAACACTATATAAATGTATATCACTGGTGGTGCAGCCAACTACAATATAAATGTATATCACTGGTGGTGCAGCCAACTACAACAACACTATATAAATGTATATCACTGGTGGTGCAGCCAACAATAACAACAATATAAATGTATATCACTGGTGGTGCAGCCAACTACAACAACACTATATAAATGTATATCACTGGTGGTGCAGCCAACTACAATATAAATGTATATCACTGGTGGTGCAGCCAACTACAATATAAATGTATATCACTGGTGGTGCAGCCAACTACAATAACAACACTATATAAATGTATATCACTGGTGGTGCAGCCAACTACAATATAAATGTATATCACT
Organism: Oncorhynchus masou masou; assembly: GCF_036934945.1. Taxonomy (NCBI): domain Eukaryota; kingdom Metazoa; phylum Chordata; class Actinopteri; order Salmoniformes; family Salmonidae; genus Oncorhynchus; species Oncorhynchus masou. The sequence goes on from NW_027016271.1 coordinate 31,272, forward strand.
GGTGGTGCAGCCAACTACAATATAAATGTATATCACTGGTGGTGCAGCCAACTACAATAACAACACTATATAAATGTATATCACTGGTGGTGCAGCCAACTACAATATAAATGTATATCACTGGTGGTGCAGCCAACTACGATACAAATGTATATCACTGGTGGTGCAGCCAACTACAATATACATGTATATCACTGGTGGTGCAGCCAACTACAATATAAATGTATATCACTGGTGGTGCAGCCAACTACAATATAAATGTATATCACTGGTGGTGCAGCCAACTACAATATAAATGTATATCACTGGTGGTGCAGCCAACTACAATATAAATGTATATCACTGGTGGTGCAGCCAACTACAATATAAATGTATATCACTGGTGGTGCAGCCAACTACAATATAAATGTATATCACTGGTGGTGCAGCCAACTACAATATAAATGTATATCACTGGTGGTGCAGCCAACTACAATAACAACACTATATAAATGTATATCACTGGTGGTGCAGCCAACTACAATATAAATGTATATCACTGGTGGTGCAGCCAACTACAATATAAATGTATATCACTGGTGGTGCAGCCAACTACAATATAAATGTATATCACTGGTGGTGCAGCCAACTACAATATAAATGTATATCACTGGTGGTGCAGCCAACTACAATATAAATGTATATCACTGGTGGTGCAGCCAACTACAATATAAATGTATATCACTGGTGGTGCAGCCAACTACTATATAAATGTATATCACTGGTGGTGCAGCCAACTACAATAACAACACTATATAAATGTATATCACTGGTAGTGCAGCCAACTACAATATAAATGTATATCACTGGTGGTGCAGCCAACTACAATATAAATGTATATCACTGGTGGTGCAGCCAACTACAATACAAATGTATATCACTGGTGGTGCAGCCAACTACAATATAAATGTATATCACTGGTGGTGCAGCCAACTACTATATAAATATATATCACTGATGGTGCAGCCAACTACAATAACAACACTATATAAATGTATATCACTGGTGGTGCAGCCAACTACAATAACAACACTATATAAATGTATATCACTGGTGGTGCAGCCAACTACAATATAAATGTATATAACTGGTGGTGCAGCCAACTACAATAACAACACCATATAAATGTATATCACTGGTGGTGCAGCCAACTACAGTAACAACACTATATAAATGTATATAACTGGTGGTGCAGCCAACTACAATAACAACACTATATAAATGTATATCACTGGTGATGCAGCCAACTACAATATAATTGTATATAACTGGTGGTGCAGCCAACTACAATAACAACACTATATAAATGTATATCACTGGTGGTGCAGCCAACTACAATAACAACACTATATAAATGTATATCACTGGTGGTGCAGCCAACTACAATAACAACACTATATAAATGTATATCACTGGTGGTGCAGCCAACTACAATAACAACACTATATAAATGTATATCACTGGTGGTGCAGCCAACTACAATAACAACACTATATAAATGTATATCACTGGTGATGCAGCCAACTACAATACAAATGTATATCACTGGTGGTGCAGCCAACTACAATATAAATGTATATCACTGGTGGTGCAGCCAACTACAATAACAACACTATATAAATGTATATCACTGGTGGTGCAGCCAACTACAATATAAATGTATATCACTGGTGGTGCAGCCAACTACAATATAAATGTATATCACTGGTGGTGCAGCCAACTACAATATAAATGTATATCACTGGTGGTGCAGCCAACTACAATACAAATGTATATCACTGGTGGTGCAGCCAACTACAATACAAATGTATATCACTGGTGGTGCAGCCAACTACAATACAAATGTATATCACTGGTGGTGCAGCCAACTACAATATAAATGTATATCACTGGTGGTGCAGCCAACTACAGTATAAATGTATATCACTGGCGGTGCAGCCAACTACAGTATAAATGTATATCACTGGGTGTGCAGCCAACTACAGTATAAATGTATATCACTGGTGGTGCAGCCAACTACAATATAAATGTATATCACTGGTGGTGCAGCCAACTACAATAACAACACTATACAAATGTATATCACTGGTGGTGCAGCCAACTACAATACAAATGTATATCACTGGTGGTGCAGCCAACTACTATATAAATGTATATCACTGGCGGTGCAGCCAACTACAGTATAAATGTATATCACTGGTGGTGCAGCCAACTACAATATTATAAATGTATATCACTGGTGGTGCAGCCAACTACAATAACAACACTATATAAATGTATATCACTGGTGGTGCAGCCAACTACAATATAAATGTATATCACTGGTGGTGCAGCCAACTACAATATAAATGTATATCACTGGTGGTGCAGCCAACTACAATAACAACACTATATAAATGTATATCACTGGTGGTGCAGCCAACTACAGTAACAACACTATATAAATGTATATCACTGGTGGTGCAGCCAACTACAATAACAACACCATATAAATATATATCACTGGTGTTGCAGCCAACTACAACAACACTATATAAATGTATATCACTGGTGGTGCAGCCAACTACAATATAAATGTATATCACTGGTGGTGCAGCCAACTACAACAACACTATATAAATGTATATCACTGGTGGTGCAGCCAACGAACAATATAAATGTATATCACTGGTGGTGCAGCCAACTACAATAACAACACTATATAAATGTATATCACTGGTGGTGCAGCCAACGAACAATATAAATGTATATCACTGGTGGTGCAGCCAACTACAATATAAATGTATATCACTGGTGGTGCAGCCAACTACAATAACAACACTATATAAATGTATATCACTGGTGGTGCAGCCAACTACAATATAAATGTATATCACTGGTGGTGCAGCCAACTACAATATAAATGTATATCACTGGTGGTGCAGCCAACTACAATAACAACACTATATAAATGTATATCACTGGTGGTGCAGCCAACTACAATATAAATGTATACTGGTGGTGCAGCCAACTACAATACAAATGTATATCACTGGTGGTGCAGCCAACTACAGCCAACTACAATATAAATGTATATCACTGGTGGTGCAGCCAACTACAATATAAATGTATATCACTGGTGGTGCAGC
>NW_027016271.1:34938-137438 GCF_036934945.1 Oncorhynchus masou masou
AGGACAGAAGAGGAGAGAAGGAGAAAGGAGAAGGGGTAGAGGAGGAGGACAGAATGAGTCTGCTTGGTTAATAAACTGAAAGTGTTGCAAGCCTGTGTGTGCGTGTGCCTGTGTGTGTGAGAGAGAGAGCCACGGCCATATGCTGCGAATCAGGTTGAGTGGAGCGGAATGATCACATGACTGTCAAGACCACAGAAATGCCAAACACACACACACACTGGAATAAAACTGGCATGTGTGTGTGTGTGTGTCCCAGGTGTTCCGGTGGAAGACAAGATTAATATGTTCATCAACAGTTTTGGCTCCATCCAGGAAACCAACATGGTGAGCAGAGTTACTAATCCTAAAACCATGCTAACAATGCTACCAACATTCCAACGTCATCAACATTAGCCTATATGCTATAAACAGTAGCCTGTATGCTATCAACATTAGTCTGTAGACCATCAACATTAGCCTGTATGCTATTAACAGTAGCCTAAATGCTATAAACAGTAGCCTAAATGCTATAAACAGTAGCCTGATTGCTATTAACATTAGTCTGTAAACCATCAACATTAGCCTGTATGCTATAAACATTAGCCTGTATGCTATAAACATTAGCCTGTATGCTATAAACATTAGCCTGTATGCTATAAACATTAGCCTGTATGCTATAAACATTAGCCTGTATGCTATAAACATTAGCCTGTATGCTATAAACATTAGCCTGTATGCTATAAACATTAGCCTGTATGCTATAAACATTAGCCTGTATGCTATAAACAGTAGCCTGTATGCTATAAACATTAGCCTATATGCTATAAACATTAGCATATATGCATATATATAAACATTAGCCTATATGCTATTAACAGTAGCCTATATGCTATAAACATTAGCATATATGCTATAAACATTAGCCTGTATTCTATAAACAGTAGCCTGTATGCTACCACCATCAGACTGTATGCTACCACCATCAGACTGCATGCTATCAGCATTAGCCTGTATGCTGCCCTAAACTCTCTCCTGGCCCCTTACACTAAGTCTGAATTTGTCCCGCTAGGTGACCTAAATTGGGACATGCTTAAACTACCTGAACCAAGTCCTAAAGCAATAGGGTTCCCTAAATCTTACTCAGATTATTACCAATCCCACAAGGTATGACTCCAAACACCCAGAAAAGGCTACTCTCGTCGATGTTATCCTCACAAATAATCCTGATAGGTATCAGCCTGGCGTTTTCTATCATGTCCTTAGTGATCACTGTTGTACAGCCTGTGTTCATAAAGGCTGCTCAGTGAAACAACCTGTCCTGATTTGTCATAGACGGTTGATATAAAACTTTAACGGGCCTTCCTTCATGAACTGGCCTCTGTAATTCTGGATAGAATCAGCTTGATCCCCTCTGTCGAGATGCTTGGACCTTATTTTCAGAATTACAAACAGGTCCGGCACCTGGTTCCACCATGATCTGGCTTACTCCACCTCAACAATCCCATTTGGCATTAGGCTCGGCACACGCATACCCAGGCTGACTGGCTCTCGTTCAGGCAAATGAGAAATAAGTGCACTCAGGCTATCTGGAAGGCCAAAGTTAGTTACTTCAAGGAGCAGTTCTCTCTCTGTGGGTCTCACTCAAGAAGTTCTGGAAAACGGTTAAAGACCAGGAGAATAAACCCTCCTCCTCACAGCTGCCCATGTCCTTAATGTTGATGATGTGGTTGTTACTGACAAGGAGCACATGGCTGAGCTCTTTAATCACCACTTCATTAAGTCAGGATTCCTATTCGACTCAGCCATGCTTCGTTGCCCGTCCAACATTTCCTCATCTCCCACCCCTTCTGATGTGACTATCCCCAATCCTCCTCCCTCTTGTCCCCCTGGCCTGGTACAAAGTTTTCCCCTGCAGGTGGTCACTGATTCCGAGGTGCAAAAGGAGCTCCTTTACCCCCAAAAAAACACCTGGGTCAGATGGTGTAGACCCTTTCTTCTTTAAGGTTGCTGCCTCTATCATGGCAAAGCATATCTCCAAAGTTTTTAACCTGTCTCTCCTCTCTGGGGAGGTTCCCATTGCTTGGAAGGCAGCCACGGTTCGTCCTTTATTTAAAGGGTCAAGCAGATCCTAACTGTTTTAAGGCCTATTTCTATTTTGCCCTGTTTATCAAAAGTGTTGGAAAAACTTCAAAAATTAACTGACTGGCTTTCTTGATGTCTATAGTATTCTCTTGGGTATGCCATCTGGTTTGCGCTCAGGTTATGGATTTTAATTTTTATTTCACCTTTATTTAACCAGGTAGGCTAGTTGAGAACAAGTTCTCATTTGCAATTGCGACCTGGCCAAGATAAAGCATAGCAGTGTGAACAGACAACACAGAGTTACACATGGAGTAAACAATTAACAAGTCAATAATAAAGTAGAAAAAAAGAGTCTATATACATTGTGTGCAAAAGGCATGAGGAGGTAGGCGAATAATTACAATTTTGCAGATTAACACTGGAGTGATAAATTATCAGATGGTCATGTACAGGTAGAGATATTAGTGTGCAAAATAGCAGAAAAGTAAATAAATAAAAACAGTATGGGGATGAGGTAGGTAAAATTGGGTGGGCTATTTACCGATAGACTAAGTACAGCTGCAGCGATCGGTTAGCTGTTCAGATAGCAGATGTTTAAAGTTGGTGAGGGGAGGTAAAAGTCTCCAACTTTTTGCAATTCGTTCCAGTCACGGGTAGCAGAGAACTGGAACGAAAGGCGGCCAAATGAGGTGTTGGCTTTAGGGATGATCAGTGAGATACACCTGCTGGAGCGCGTGCTATGGGTGGGTGTTGCCATCGTGACCAGTGAATTGAGATAAGGCGGAGCTTTACCTAGCATGGACTTGTAGATGACCTGGAGCCAGTGGGTCTGGCGACGAATATGTAGCGAGGGCCAGCCAACTAGAGCATACAGGTCACAGTGGTGGGTGGTATAAGGTGCTTTAGTGACAAAACGGATGGCACTGTGATAAACTGCATCCAGTTTGCTGAGTAGAGTGTTGGAAGCTATTTTGTAGATGACATCGCCGAAGTCGAGGATCGGTAGGATAGTCAGTTTTACTAGGGTAAGTTTGGAGGCATGAGTGAAGGAGGCTTTGTTGCAGAATAGAATTTGATTTTAGATTGGAGATGTTTGATATGAGTCTGGAAGGAGTGTTTACAGTCTAGCCAGACACCTAGGTACTTATAGATGTCCACATATTCTAGGTCGGAACCATCCAGGGTGGTGATGCTAGTCGGGTGTGCAGGTGCAGACAGCGAACGGTTGAAAAGCATGCATTTGGTTTTACTAGCGTTTAAGAGCAGTTGGAGGCCATGGAAGGAGTGTTGTATGGCATTGAAGCTCGTTTGGAGGTTAGATAGCACAGTGTCCAAGGACGGGCCGGAAGTATACAGAATGGTGTCGTCTGCGTAGAGGTGGATCAGGGAATCGCCCGCAGCAAGAGCAACATCATTGATATATACAGAGAAAAGAGTCTTGAACCCTGTGGCACCCCCATAAAGACTGCCAGAGGACCGGACAGCATGCCCTCCGATTTGACACACTGAACTCTGTCTGCAAAGTAGTTGGTGAACCAGGCAAGGCAGTCATCAGAAAAACCGAGGCTACTGAGTCTGCCGATAAGAATATGGCGATTGACAGAGTCGAAAGCCTTGGCAAGGTCGATGAAGACGGCTGCACAGTAATGTCTCTTATCGATGGATGTGTCACTGCAACCATATACAGTAGGTCCTCAATGATGTCACCATTGCCCTTGAATCTAAGCAATGTTTTTTTGCTATTTTTATTGAATTGGCCAAATCTTTTGATACGGTAGACCATTACATTCTTGTGGGCCGGCTAAGGAGTATTGGTGTCTAAGGGGTCTTTGGCCTGGTTTGTTAACTACCTCTCTCAAAGAGTGCAGTGTATAAAGTCAGAACATCTGCTGTCTCAGCCACTGCCTGTCACCAAGGCAGTTCCCCAAGGTTCGATCCTCGGCCCCACGCTCTTCTCAATTTACATCAACAACATAGCTCAGGAGGTAGGAAGCTCTCTCAAACATTTATATGCAGATGATAGAGTCTATTACTCAGCTGGCCCCTCCTGGATTCTGTGTTAATTGCTCTACACAAAGCTTTCTTAGTGTCTAACAAGCTTTCTCTGCCCTTAACCTTGTTCTGAACACCTCCAAAACAAAGGTCATGTGGTTTGGTAAGAAGAATGCCCCTCTCCCCACAGGTGTGATTACTACCTCTGAGAGTTTAGAGCTTGAGGTAGTCACCTCATACTAGTACTTGGGGAGTATGGCTTGATGGTACACACTGTCCTTCTCTCAGCACATATAAAAGCTGCAGGCTAAAGTTAAATCAAGACTTGGTTTCCTCTGTCGTAATCGCTCCTCTTTAACCCTTGCTACCAAACTAACCCTGATTCAGATGACCATCCTACACATGCTAGATTACGTAGACATCGTTTATAGATCGGCAGGTAAGGGTGCTCAGTGGCTATATGTTCTTTACCATTCGGCCATCAGATTTGCCACCAATGCTCCTTATAGGACACATCGCTAAACTACGTCAAAATGCTCTAGACACCTTGGGGAATACGTAGAAAAAGGAATCTGGTTGATAGCCCATTCACTGCTCAATAGGGACGCATCAGAACGCAGAGCTTTCAAAACATGAGTCACTTCCGGATTGGATTCTTCTCAGGCTTTCACCTGCAATATCAGTTCTGTTATACTCACAGACAATATTTTTACAGTTTTGGAAAACTTAGAGTGTTTTCTATCCTAAGCTGTCAATTATATGCATAATCTAGCATCTTGTCCTGACAAAACAGCCCGTTTACTCTGGGAACGTTATTTTTCTAAAAATGAAAATACTGCCCCCTAGTTACAAGAAGTTATAGGACACATCGCTGCACTCTATACTCTGACCTCATGACTTGGTTCATGTACTGTCAACTGTGGGAAACAGGATGCATTATGGGGTATGGGTAGATTGATTGACCTGAGCTCAATTTCTAGTCTCATAGCAAAATGGTCTAAATACTTCGTGTATGTAAATAAGGTGTTTTTTCCATTTTTGCTAGTGTGTAGAATGATCTTTGTCATTATGGGGTATCGTGTGTAGATTGATCTTTGTCATTATGGGGTATCGTGTGTAGATTGATCTTTGTCATTATGGGGTATAGTGTGTAGATTGATCTTTGTCATTATGGGGTATAGTGTGTAGATTGATCTTTGTCATTATGGGGTATAGTGTGTAGATTGATCTTTGTCATTATGGGGTATAGTGTGTAGACTGATCTTTGTCATTATGGGGTATAGTGTGTAGACTGATCTTTGTCATTATGGGGTATAGTGTGTAGAATGATCTTTGTCATTATGGGGTATAGTGTGTAGAATGATCTTTGTCATTATGGGGTATCGTGTGTAGATTGATGATTATTATTATTTAATTCTACGTGCGTTGCTTTACCATGCAGTGATACAAATGGAAGTACACACACAGACTCCAACTAGCTTTTAGCTTTTAGCTAGTTGAAAAGCAAAGCACATGTGCGTTGAATATGAAAACTAGACATCTGTCAAAGTGTCCATTAGGTGGACATAGGGCATGGAGGTGGGGGATTGAGACAGATATCTAGCTTAAACAGAAAGATTTGGGGAGGGATTTTTCATTATTATGCTAATTCGATTTCTATGGGGGAGCGAATGTTGACTCTAGGGACTTAATTGACTTTGAAACTAACAGATGATTGGTTGTTGCTAGGACTACCGTGTGAACATCTTCCTGCGTCAACGGTGGAACGACCCGAGGCTGAAGCTCCCGGCGGACTTCAAAGGAGAAGCGCTGACGGTGGACCCCAAGATATTCCAGTGTCTATGGAAACCAGACCTGTTCTTCGCCAACGAGAAACATGCCAACTTCCATGACGTCACGCAAGACAACATCCTGTTATTTATCTTCAGGAATGGAGACATTCTCATCAGCATGAGGTCTGTCTGTCTCTCTGTCTGTCTCTCTGTCTGTCTCTCTGTCTGTCTCTCTGGGAAGTTTGACTCTTTTTACTGACTGAGATCTAATCAACTCGTTTTAGACTGATCTTGTAAATGATTTGATTCAGTAATGCCCAGAGCAGAACCCCCTACCGGCAAACGATGATCTAAAAACTCTTAGTCTTATGGGGGCTTATGTCATTTGTGACTGAGACTTGTGTGCTTCCAAAAGTGTGCTTCCAACATTATACATTTTTGATTACTAGGCATACAAATACAATTATTTGAAACAAGGTCTAGATGCGTCCCCAACCAGACGTCTTTATGAACGACTCTTGGCAAATACTTGACTGTCGTGAGGAAGATAAGCACAATATCATTCGAACTGCAGTAGTCCCCCAAACGTTTGGGTTTGGAGTTTCAGTGTTGAGTGTTAAGCAGAGGCATGTGTATGTTTTGGTTTTACAAAGCTGTGTCCATTGATAACAGTCAATAATCAGTGAATTGGACTAACTCTTACACTAGGTCATCAATTCATGCAATTATCTATTTTTCTGCACGCACATGATAGACAGCTAGTGGTTGGAGCAATGAAGGACTAAAATGACTGAGGGACTTGGAAAAACAAATCATGACTATCAAGTCAGTAAAAAGAGTCATTTAAAAAGAACGAATAGTTTGCGAACTGCACATCACTACCGCCTGTCTGACTGTCTGCCTGGCAGCCTGCCTGGCTGCCTTTCAGCCTGTCTGTCTGCCAGGGTAGGTGCCTATGTGTGCCCAGTGACTGTCTGTTGTGTGTTTAGGTGGTCAGTGCCTGTCTGGTGTGTGCTCAGGTTGTAAGTGACTGTCTGGTGTGTGTTCAGGTTGTCAGTGACCCTGTCCTGCCCTCTGGACCTCACTCTGTTCCCCATGGACACACAGCTGTGCAAGATGCAACTGGAGAGCTGTACGTAAAACCTCTCTCTAACACACTCTCACACACAAGCACGCACAGAGAGACATACGCAATATTCATATACAGTGAGTGCACAAAACATTAAGAACACCTGCTGTTTCCATGACATAGACTGACCAGGTGAATCCAGGTGAAAGCTATGATCCCTTATTGATGTCACCTGTTAAATCCACTTCAATCAGTGTAGATGAAGGGGAGGAGACAGGTTAAAGAAGGGGTTTTAAGCCTTGGGACAATGGAGACATGGATTGTGTCTGTGTGCCATTCAGAGGGTGGATGGGCAAAACAACATATTGAAGTGCCTTTGAATGGAGTATGGTAGTAGTTGCCAGACGCACCGGTTTGTGTCAAGAAACTACAAAGCTGCTGGGTTTTTCACGCTCAACAGTTTCCTGTGTGTATCAAGAATAGCCCACCACCCAAAGGACATTCTGCCAACTTGACACAACTGTGGGAAGTGTTGGAGTCAACATGGGCCACCATCCCTCGTGGATCACTTTCGACACTTTGTAGAGTCCATGCCCTGACGAATTGAGGCTTTTCTGCGGGCAAAAGGCTGCAGGTGCAAGTCAATATTAGGTAAGGCTTTCTTAATGTTTTGTACACTCAGTGTATACAGAGATTCACACACTCTATATATATCACAGGAGGTTGGTGCCACCTTAATTGGGGAGGACGGGCTCGTGGTAATGACTGGAGCGGAATTAGTGGAATGGTATCATTTACATCAAACACTTTGGGTTCCAGGGGTTTTTCTAAAGTGTTGTTACTGTAGTTGGCTGCACCACCAGTGATATACATTTATATAGTGTTATTATGGTAGTTGGCTGCACCACCATTGATATACATTTATATTGTAGTGGCTGCACCACCAGTGATATACATTTATATAGTGTTGTTGTAGTTGGCTGCACCACCAGTGATATACATTTATATAGTGTTATTGTAGTTGGCTGCACCACCAGTGATATACATTTATATTGTAGTTGGCTGCACCACCAGTGATATACATTTATATTGTAGTTGGCTGCACCAGTTGGCTGCACCACCAGTGATATACATTTATATAGTGTTATTATGGTAGTTGGCTGCACCACCATTGATATACATTTATATTGTAGTGGCTGCACCACCAGTGATATACATTTATATAGTGTTGTTGTAGTTGGCTGCACCACCAGTGATATACATTTATATAGTGTTATTGTAGTTGGCTGCACCACCAGTGATATACATTTATATAGTGTTATTATGGTAGTTGGCTGCACCACCATTGATATACATTTATATTGTAGTGGCTGCACCACCAGTGATATACATTTATATAGTGTTGTTGTAGTTGGCTGCACCACCAGTGATATACATTTATATTGTAGTTGGCTGCACCACCAGTGATATACATTTATATTGTAGTTGGCTGCACCACCAGTGATATACATTTATATTGTAGTTGGCTGCACCACCAGTGATATACATTTATATTGTAGTTGGCTGCACCACCAGTGATATACATTTATATTGTAGTTGGCTGCACCACCAGTGATATACATTTATATAGTGTTGTTATTGTAGTTGGCTGCACCACCAGTGATATACATTTATATTGTAGTTGGCTGCACCAACAGTGATATACATTTATAATATTGTAGTTGGCTGCACCACCAGTGATATACATTTATACTGTAGTTGGCTGCACCGCCAGTGATATACATTTATATAGTAGTTGGCTGCACCACCAGTGATATACATTTTATTGTAGTTGTTGATATACATTTATATTGTAGTTGGCTGCACCGCCAGTGATATACATTTATATAGTGTTGTTGTAGTTGGCTGCACCGCCAGTGATATATATTTATATTGTAGTTGGCTGCACCACCAGTGATATACATTTATATAGTGTTGTTGTAGTTGGCTGCAACACCAGTGAAATATATTTATATAGTGTTGTTATTGTAGTTGGCTGCACCACCAGTGATATACATTTATGTAGTGTTGTTATTGTAGTTGGCTGCACCACCAGTGATATACATTTATATTGTAGTGGCTGCACCACCAGTGATATACATTTATATAGTGTTGTTATTGTAGTTGGCTGCACCACCAGTGATATACATTTATATAGTGTTGTTACTGTAGTTGGCTGCACCACCAGTGATATACATTTATATTGTAGTGGCTGCACCAGTGATATACATTTATATAGTGTTGTTATTGTAGTTGGCTGCACCACCAGTGATATACATTTATATAGTGTTGTTACTGTAGTTGGCTGCACCACCAGTGATATACATTTATATAGTGTTGTTATTGTAGTTGGCTGCACCACCAGTGATATACATTTATATAGTGTTATTATGGTAGTTGGCTGCACCACCATTGATATACATTTATATTGTAGTGGCTGCACCACCAGTGATATACATTTATATAGTGTTGTTGTAGTTGGCTGCACCACCAGTGATATACATTTATATTGTAGTTGGCTGCACCACCAGTGATATACATTAATATTGTAGTTGGCTGCACCACCAGTGATGTATATTAGTATTCAATCCCTTTGTAATGGCAAACATAAATAATTTCAAGAAGGGCACCTTTTGATAGATGAGTAAAATAAAAAGCAGACATTGATTAGCCCTTTGAGCATGGTGAAGTCATTAATTACACTTTGGATAGTGTATCAATATACCAAGTCACTACAAAGATACAGCTGTCCTTCCTAACTTAGTTGCCGGAGAGGAAGAAAACAGCTCAGGGATGACATGAGGCCAATGGTGACTTTAAAAAAGTTAGAGTTTAAAGGCTGTGATAGGAGAAAACAACATTGTCAATTAGGTTCGTATTGTGGAGTAACTACCGAGTGAAAAGAAGGAAGCCTGTAAATAATTTTTTTAAAACCATCCAAAACATCTTGTTTGCAACACAGTGCCTTGCAAAAGTATTCACCCCCCTTGGCATTTTTCCTATCTTGTTGCCTTACAACCTGTAATTTAAATAGATTTTTACTTGGATTTCATGTAATGGACATACACAAAAAAGTCCAAATTGGTGAAGTGAAATTTAAAAAGAATGTTGTGTGCATATGTATTCACCCCCTTTGCTTTGAAGCCCCATAAATAAGATCTGGTGCAAGCAATTACCTTCAGAAGTCACATAATTAGTTAAATAAAGTCCACTTGTGTGCAATCTAAGTGTCACATCATCTGTCGCATGATCTCAGTATGTATACGTCTTCTGAAAGCCCCACAGTCTGCAACACAAGGGGACCAAGCAAGGGCACCACCAAGCAAGGGGCACCACCAAGCAAGGGGCACCACCAAGCAAGGGGCACCACCAAGCAAGCGGCACCACCAAGCAAGCGGCACCACCAAGCAAGCGGCACCACCAAGCAAGGGGCACCATGAAGACCAAGGAACTATCCAAACAGGTCAGGGACAAAGTAGTGGAGAAGTACAGATCAGGGTTGGGTTATAAAAAAATATCAGAAACTTTGAACATCCCACAGAGCACCATTAAATCCATTATAAAAAAACTGAAAGAATATGGCACCACAACAAACCTGCCAAGAGAGGGCCGTGCACCAAAACCCACGGACCATGCAAGGAGGGCATTAATCAGAGAGGCAACAAATAGACCAAAGATAACCCTGAAGGAGCTGCAAAGCTCCACAGCGGAAATTGGAGTATCTGTTTTTTAAACCATACACGCCACAGAGCTGGGCTTTATGAAAGAGTGGACAGAAAAAAGCCATTGCTTAAAGAAAAAAAATAAGCAACCTCATTTGGTGTTCGCCAAAAGGCATGTGGGAGACTCCCAAATATATGGAAGAATGGACTCTGGTTAGATGAGACTAAAATTGAGCTTTCTGGCCATCAAGGAAAACGTTATGTCAGGGTCAAACACAACACCTCTCATCACGCCGAGAACATCATCCCCACAGTGAAGCATGAACTTTACAGACTGGGACAAGGAGAGGTTGAACATTACAGACTGGGACAAGGAGAGGTTGTACATTACAGACTGGGACAAGGAGAGGTTGTACATTACAGACTGGGACAAGGAGAGGTTGTACATTACAGACTGGGACAAGGAGAGGTTGTACATTACAGACTGGGACAAGGAGAGGTTGTACATTACAGACTGGGACAAGGAGAGGTTGAACATTACAGACTGGGACAAGGAGAGGTTGAACATTACAGACTGGGACAAGGAGAGGTTGTACATTACAGACTGGGACAAGGAGAGGTTGTACATTACAGACTGGGACAAGGAGAGGTTGTACATTACAGACTGGGACAAGGAGAGGTTGAACATTACAGACTGGGACAAGGAGAGGTTGTACATTAGACTGGGACAAGGAGAGGTTGTACTACAGACTGGGACAAGGAGAGGTTGTACTACAGACTGGGACAAGGAGAGGTTGTACATTAGACTGGGACAAGGAGAGGTTGTACATTAGACTGGGACAAGGAGAGGTTGTACATTAGACTGGGACAAGGAGAGGTTGTACATTAGACTGGGACAAGGAGAGGTTGTACATTAGACTGGGACAAGGAGAGGTTGTACATTACAGACTGGGACAAGGAGAGGTTGTACATTACAGACTGGGACAAGGAGAGGTTGTACATTACAGACTGGGACAAGGAGAGGTTGAACATTACAGACTGGGACAAGGAGAGGTTGTTCATTACTGACTGGGACAAGGAGAGGTTGTACATTACAGACTGGGACAAGGAGAGGTTGAACATTACCATGAATATGCCTGCCATTACAGACTGGGACAAGGAGAGGTTGTACATTACAGACTGGGACAAGGAGAGGTTGTACATTACAGACTGGGACAAGGAGAGGTTGTACATTACAGACTGGGACAAGGAGAGGTTGTACATTACAAACTGGGACAAGGAGAGGTTGAACATTACAGACTGGGACAAGGAGAGGTTGAACATTACAGACTGGGACAAGGAGAGGTTGAACATTACAGACTGGGACAAGGAGAGGTTGAACATTACAGACTGGGACAAGGAGAGGTTGTACATTAGACTGGGACAAGGAGAGGTTGTACATTACAGACTGGGACAAGGAGAGGTTGAACATTACAGACTGGGAGAGGTTGAACATTACAGACTGGGACAGGTTGAACATTACAGACTGGGACAAGGAGAGGTTGAACATTACAGACTGGGATAAGGAGAGGTTGTACATTACAGACTGGGACAAGGAGAGGTTGAACATTACAGACTGGGATAAGGAGAGGTTGAACATTACAGACTGGGACAAGGAGAGGTTGTACATTACAGACTGGGACAAGGAGAGGTTGTACATTACAGACTGGGACAAGGAGAGGTTGTACATTACAGACTGGGACAAGGAGAGGTTGTACATTACAGACTGGGACAAGGAGAGGTTGAACATTACCATGAATATGCCTGCCATTACAGACTGGGACAAGGAGAGGTTGTACATTACAGACTGGGACAAGGAGAGGTTGAACATTACAGACTGGGACAAGGAGAGGTTGTACATTACAGACTGGGACAAGGAGAGGTTGTACATTACAGACTGGGACAAGGAGAGGTTGTACATTACAGACTGGGACAAGGAGAGGTTGTACATTAGACTGGGACAAGGAGAGGTTGTACATTACAGACTGGGACAAGGAGAGGTTGAACATTACAGACTGGGACAAGGAGAGGTTGTACATTACAGACTGGGACAAGGAGAGGTTGAACATTACAGACTGGGACAAGGAGAGGTTGAACATTACAGACTGGGACAAGGAGAGGATGAACATTACAGACTGGGACAAGGAGAGGTTGTACATTACAGACTGGGACAAGGAGAGGTTGTACATTACAGACTGGGACAAGGAGAGGTTGTACATTAGACTGGGACAAGGAGAGGTTGTACATTACAGACTGGGACAAGGAGAGGTTGTACATTACAGACTGGGACAAGGAGAGGTTGTACATTAGACTGGGACAAGGAGAGGTTGTACATTACAGACTGGGACAAGGAGAGGTTGAACATTACCATGAATATGCCTGCCATTACAGACTGGGACAAGGAGAGGTTGTACATTACAGACTGGGACAAGGAGAGGTTGAACATTACAGACTGGGACAAGGAGAGGTTGTACATTACAGACTGGGACAAGGAGAGGTTGTACTTTACAGACTGGGACAAGGAGAGGTTGTACATTACAGACTGGGACAAGGAGAGGTTGAACATTACAGACTGGGACAAGGAGAGGTTGTACATTACAGACTGGGACAAGGAGAGGTTGTACTTTACAGACTGGGACAAGGAGAGGTTGAACATTACAGACTGGGACAAGGAGAGGTTGTACATTACAGACTGGGACAAGGAGAGGTTGTACATTACAGACTGGGACAAGGAGAGGTTGAACATTACAGACTGGGACAAGGAGAGGTTGTACATTACAGACTGGGACAAGGAGAGGTTGTACTTTACAGACTGGGACAAGGAGAGGTTGAACATTACAGACTGGGACAAGGAGAGGTTGTACATTACAGACTGGGACAAGGAGAGGTTGTACATTACAGACTGGGACAAGGAGAGGTTGAACATTACAGACTGGGACAAGGAGAGGTTGTACATTACAGACTGGGACAAGGAGAGGTTGAACATTACAGACTGGGACAAGGAGAGGTTGTACATTACAGACTGGGACAAGGAGAGGTTGAACATTACCATGAATATGCCTGCCAACTAATCTGCACTCTGAGAACGCACCCCGCGGCCTTGCGAGTGCTGACCTGATTAAAAACCTTACTTCAGCCTTGAAGAGTGAGATCACCCAGTCCTCTGGGTCGGCGTGGCCCTCCCACACTGTATGGTGTTGTCATTGTCAAAACGTGCATAAAATGCATTGAGTTGGTCTGGTAGAGAAGCATCGTTGGGCAGATCACGTCTAGGTCTTCCTTTGTAATCTGTAATGGACTGTAGCTCATGCGACATGCAGCGTAGCCTGTGAAGTAGGAGGCCATGTTACTTCTATACTGTCCTTTTGCTCATTTGATGACTCTGCAGAGGTCATAGCCTCGGGGTTGTCTGTGATAGCCCTGTGTGAGGTAGTCCTGTCCTTTAGTTTAGCTCCAACCTCAGTGTCAAACCAGGGCTTTTGATTGGGGAAGCAGCTGTTACGGGTTTCTTGCGGTGAAGGAGAGGCGGACCAAAATGCAGCGTGGTTACTTAGATTCATGTTTAATGAATAAGTACAAAAACCGTAACGCGAAAACCTAAACAGCCTATCTGGTGCAAACAGAGACAGGAACAATCACCCACGAAACACTCAAAGAATATGGCTGCCTAAATATGGTTCCCAATCAGAGACAACGATAAACACCTGCCTCTGATTGAGAACCACTTCAGGCAACCATAGACTTTTCTAGAAAACCCCACTATACCACAATCCCAATACCTACAAAAAAAACAAGACTAAACACACCACATAATAAAACCATGTCACACCCTGGCCTGACCAAAATAATAAAGAAAACACAAAATGCTAAGACCAGGGCGTGACAGTAGACAATGTTGCCGATGCAGTTCCTTATGAAGCCGGTGACGGAGGTGGTTAGCTCGTTAGTGTTATAGGTGGAGTCTCATATTATAATCAGCGCTAGCAAAGCAGTCCTGTAGCATAATCTCTGATTCTGATGATCATTTCTCAATTGATCGAGTCACTGGGTACTTCCTGTTTGAGCTTCTGCAACTGACAACTGACAACAACATGGAGGGCAGAGAATCTAAAACAGCATTAATACCATCGTTGCTGAGTGAGTGGTGGACCGCAGTAAGGTGAGCACCATCTGGTAGGGTTTCCACTAGTTACCACAAACACTAAGTCAGAATATATTGTCAAACAAACATTTTATTTTTGGAGTTCATTTAAGGTATGGGTTAGGCATAAGGTTAGCCATGTGGTTAAGGTTAGGATTAAGGTTAGGGTTAGGCATAAGGTTAGCCATGTGGTTAAGGTTAGGATTAAGGTTAGGGTTAGGCATAAGGTTAGCCATGTGGTTAAGGTTAGGATTAAGGTTAGGGTTAGGTTTAAAATCACATTTTAAGAAGATCAACTGTAGAAAAAGGTGGGCATTAAGACTTTGTGGCTGTGGTACCTAGTGATGACCGGTATGTCAGTAACCAGGAATGTGATAGATTGAACTGCAGTAATTCTTAGTGGTCATACACAGAACCACATCTGAATTGTGAATTCCCATAATTGTATGATTTTTATTTCCGTTTAAACGTTAAGAGAAATTGCACATTTGTCCCATCCCTCTTGGATAGCCATGGGGAGTCTCTTGTCCAATAGACATGCTTCTGAAAAACGGGGAATATTGCTGTTACAAGCAAATCCTTGATCCAAGGTCATCCATCTTCTTGGCCAATGGAGTGCAGGCAAGGGGTGGCCGGTTTTCTCATTCATCTCACCAGGACTCCCTCTCCTGCCTCTGTAACGCCGGCATTTCCTCTTGGATTGCCTGAAAATTGGGTGGTAATTACAGAAAGAGACCAGGGCAGATAAGTTGAAGCTGATAATTGGGGAAATTAACTGACGATTTGATATTCAGAAGTTCTTGCTGGTTATAAGAAATGATAGTGAATACATTTCAGGAAAATAAAGTAAAGATAAATGCCAAAATAATCCCAAATAGCTAAACTCCCTAACCACTACCATCCAGTACAGTGCCAGCTCTCTTCTCTCGGGTGTGTCTTTGTTGTAGGGGTGTGGCCTAATGCTATGAGAATGTCTCATTCATTGGGTAATTCATTATGGATACAAAATATGGATGTATCTATATTCTACAGTAAACAGGGCACCAGCTATCATTTAAGTCAAAACTTTTTTTAGCAAGTAGGGATAAACTGTTCGTGTCACAATTATATTCTGTAGAGTTCTTTTAATGACAAGTCAGATTCAAAATCTCAGAGAGTGATATTATTTTATGTCAGGAAGAAGATTTATTCTAAAAACAAGGTAACAATGTCTTAGTATTTCAGTCTCTGGTTGGATTACCAAACGGTCTTTAAAGGGAGAAAAATGGAGAAGGTTCAAACCGTTCCGGGGTGGTGTATTCAGCTCCGGGGTGGTGTGTTCAGCTCCGGGGTGGTGGGTGTATTCAGCTCCGGGGTGGTGGGTGTATTCAGCTCTGGGGTGGTGTGTTCAGCTCCGGGGTGGCGTGTTCAGCTCCGGGGTGGCGTATTCAGCTCCGGGGTGGCGTATTCAGTTCCGGGGTGGCGTGTTCAGCTCCGGGGTGGCGTGTTCAGTTCCGGGGTGGCGTGTTCAGCTCCGGGGTGGTGTGTTCAGCTCCGGGGTGGTGTGTTCAGCTCCGGGGTGGTGTGTTCAGCTCCGGGGTGGTGTGTTCAGCTCCGGGGTGGTGTGTTCAGCTCCGGGGTGGTGTGTTCAGTTCCGGGGTGGTGTGTTCAGCTCCGGGGTGGTGTATTCAGCTCTGGGGTGGTGTATTCCTCCAACTGAGATCAAAGTGAGAGCAGAGGACAATTGTTCAATTCCAATATTGTTGTTTGGCCTCCACTCATTGAGATCGGGGATGATCAATTAGCGAGAGCTCTTTCCAGTTACCAACTATGCTGACGTTTGAGCAGTAGAGGGATTTTGGTCGGCCGTGGCAATTATTTGTGCCACGCTTTTATAGTTCAGTTAGAATGGAGAATGAGGTTGGGGCTAGGTGCTGATGTAACCGATGAAATGGCTAGCCAGTTAGCGGTGGTGCGTGCTAATAGCGTTTCAATTGGTGTCGTCACTCGCTCTGAGACCTTGAAGTAGTTGTTCCTCTTGCTCTGCAAGGGCTGTGGCTTTTGTGGAGCGATGGGTAACGACGCTTCGTGGGTTGATGTGTGCAGAGGGTCCCTGGTTCGAGCCCAGGTAGGGGCGAGGAGAGGGACGGAAGCTAAACTGTTACACTGAGTCTCCCTGCCTGATTGGCTGAAACATTCCTTAGCAGGAGATCACGCAGCCCCAGGAGGAGAGTCTCTTCCTTTGGGAATTGAATCTTGTTCCGTTATTGATGGATACATCGTTTGTACAATTGGGAGAGGTGGGTCATTGTTCAGGGCATAATGTTCCCTACATAATGATACAAAACGTGACACATTCTCCTTGAAATACAGAGAAGTTGTTCACAACGGGGAGAATGCACAATATCATTTCAAATGTCTACAGCACACAATGATCATAGCATGCACCAGTGCACTTCTTGCCTCACAGCCTTATGTAATGATTTCTCCCAAACAGCAGGGTTTTGGTGTCCTTTTGGAGCAGGGCGAGCCATTTGGCCCCTTCTGTTACCATCCTGTCCTGGATAGAATGTTTGAAGTGGATGTTCTGCCGTTTAATGGCCCTCTGGAGCATTATGTTGTGATCTGGAGTAGGTTGGGAAAGGGGGAGTGGCTGGGTTGTGTCATGTCTTTTCATCTCTACTGTTGTCATGCCGATGGGCGAGTAGATCTGTATTAAGGTATGGTCTACCGTTGCCATTTCAATGGGTGACTAGATCTGTATTGGGTATGGTCTACCGTTGTCATGCTGATGGGCGAGTAGATCTGTATTGGGGATGGTCTACCGTTGTCATGCCGATGGGCGAGTAGATCTGTATTGGGGATGGTCTGCAAGGCATTTGGAATTGGCCTGGTCTTTCGTCAGCACCACATCCCTAATTTGGCATAAACATTTGTCCCACTGATGTAACTTTATCCCAGGAATCGGTTTTCAGAAGACTACGGTGGGTTGTCCTCTAACTTCTTACCTCCTTTTATATTTCTGTTGACCAACTACCTAGTCCCTGATGACAAGCATACCCATAATATAATGCTGCACCACAAAACTAATATACATTCTTATGCCAAAGACGCACTACAATGGCTTTCCAATAGGTGTTGAGTGTTCCTGGGTAGTCCAGTCTCAGTCCTGAGAGACAAGGTTTGAATAATGCTATCCATCCAATCCATGTCTCAGTTGTCTCCAGGCTTATAAATCCTTCTTTAACCCGTCTCCTCTCTTTCATCTACACTGATTGAAGTGGATTTAACAGGTGACATAAATAAGGGATCATAGCTTTCACCTGGATTCTTCTGGTCAGTCTATGGTTGTTGAAAGAGCAGGTGTTCCTTATGTTTTGTACACTCAGTGTATCTACAGTACCAGGCAAAAGTTTGGACACACCTACTCATTCCAGGGTTTTTCTTTATTTTTTACTATTTTCTACATTGTTGAATAATAGTGAAGACATCAACACTATGAAATAGCACATATGGAATCATGTATTAACCAAAAAAGCGTTAAACAAATAAAAAGGTTTTATATTTGAGATTCTTCAAAGTAGCCACCCTTTGCCCTTTGCCAGGGGTGAACAGGCAGTGGTTCGAGTAGTTGTTGTCCTTAATAATCTTTTTGGCCTTGCTGTGACATCGGGTGCTGTAGGTGTCCTGGAGGGCAGGTTGTTTGCCCCTGGTGATGTGTTGTGCAGACCGCACCACCCTCTGGAGAGCCTTGCGGTTGTGGGTGGTGCAGTTGCCCTAACAGGCAGTGATGCAGCATGACAGGAGGCTCTCAATTGTGCATCTGTAAAGGTTTGAGGGATTTAGGTGACAAGACACATTTGGCGCTGTTGCACCTTCTTCACCACACTGTCTGTGTGGGTGAACCATTTCAGTTAGTCCATGATGTGTATGCCGAGGAACTTAAATCTTTGACATGCTGACTGCAGAAATGTCCACCAGAACAGTTGCCAGAGAATCGAATGCTAAGTTCTCTACCATAACCCGCTCACAATGGTGTTGTGGAGAAATTGGCAGTACACTATATATTCAAAAGTATACCCCACATTTCAAATGAGTGGATTCGTCTATTTCAGCCACATTGCGCTGCTGACGAGTACATCTAGGAGCAACAACGGCTCCGCCGTGAAGTGGTAGGCCACACAAGCTCATAAAATGGGACCGCTGAGTGCTGAAGCACATAGCGCTTAAATATCATCTGTCCTCAGCAGCACACAAGCCTAAGAGCACCATGCGCAATGCCAAGCATCGGCTGGAGGGGTGTAAAGACTCTGGAGCAGCGGAATGACACGTTCTCTGGAATGATGAATCCCGCTTTACCATCTGGCAGTCCGACAAATCTCGGTTTGGCGGATGCCAGGAGGATGCTATCTGCACCAATGCATATTGCCAACTGTAAAGTTTGGTGGACGAGGAATAATGGTCTGGGGCTGTTTTTCATGGTTCGGGCGAGACACCTTATTTCCGGTGAAGGGAAATCTTAATGCTACAGCATGATTATGCCCCCGTGCACAAAGCGAGGTTCATACAGTCATCAATCAAATGTATTTATAAAGCCCTTTTTACATCAGCAGATGTCACAAAGTGCTATACAGAAACCCAGCATAAAAACCCCAAACAGCAATCAATGCAGATGTTGAAGCACAGTGAGTTCTAGGAAAAACTCCCTAGAAAGGCAGGAACCTAAGAAGAAACTTAGAGGAACCAGGCTCTGAGGGATTGCCAGTCCTCTTCTGGCTGTACTGGGTAGAGAGGAACCAGGCTCTGAGGGGTGGTCAGTCCTCTTCTGGCTGTACTGGGTAGAGAGGAACCAGGCTCTGAGGGGTGGCCAGTCCTCTTCTCTGTACTGGGTAGAGAGGAACCAGGCTCTGAGGGGTGGCCAGTCCTCTTCTGGCTGTACTGGGTAGAGAGGAACCAGGCTCTGAGGGGTGGCCAGTCCTCTTCTCTGTACTGGGTAGAGAGGAACCAGGCTCTATGGGGTGGCCAGTCCTCTTCTCTGTACTGGGTAGAGAGGAACCAGGCTCTGAGGGGTGGCCAGTCCTCTTCTCTGTACTGGGTAGAGAGGAACCAGGCTCTGAGGGGTGGCCAGTCCTCTTCTCTGTACTGGGTAGAGAAGAACCAGGCTCTGAGGGTGGCCAGTCCTCTTCTCTGTACTGGGTAGAGAGGAACCAGGCTCTGAGGGGTGGCCAGTCCTCTTCTCTGTACTGGGTAGAGAGGAACCAGGCTCTATGGGGTGGCCAGTCCTCTTCTCTGTACTGGGTAGAGAGGAACCAGGCTCTGAGGGGTGGCCAGTCCTCTTCTCTGTACTGGGTAGAGAAGAACCAGGCTCTGAGGGTGGCCAGTCCTCTTCTCTGTACTGCGTGATATTATAAGAGTGTATGGTCATTAAGGCCAGATTGTTTTTTATGATGTTCAAACATTCGTAGACCAGCAGGGTTAAAGAATAATCAGTGGTTAGTTGAGAACAAGTTCTCATTTACAACTGTGACCTGACCAAGATAAAGCAAAGCAGTGTGACAGAAACATCAGAGTTATACATGGAATAAACAAGCGTACTGTCAATAACACAATAGAAGAAAAAAAGTCTATATACAGTGTCTGCAAATGACATGAGGCAAGGCAATAAATAGGCCGTAGCAGCGAAGTAATTGCAATTCAGCAGATTAACACTGGAGTGATAGATGAGCAGATGATGATGATGATGTGCAAGTAGAAATACTGGTGTGCAATACATGTATCACTAGCCACTTTAACTATGCCACTTTGTTTACATACTCATCTCACATGTATATACTGTACTCGATACCATCTACTGTATCTTGCCTATGCTGCTCTGTACCATCACTCATTCATATATCCTTATGTACATATTCTTTATCCCCTTACACTGTGTATAAGACAGTAGATTAGGAATTGTTAGTTAGATTACTTGTTGGTTATTACTGCATTGTCGGAACTAGAAGCACAAGCATTTCGCTACACTCGCATTAACATCTGCTAACCATGTGTATGTGACAAATAAAATTTGATTTGAAGAGCAGAAAGCAAATAAAAACAATATGGGGATGAGGTAGGCAGATTGGGTGGGCTATTTACAGATGGGCTGTGTACAGCTGCAGCGATCAGTTAGCTGCTCAGATAGCTGATGTTTAAAGTTAGTGAGGGAAATATGTCTCCAGCTTCAGCAATATATATATATTTTTTTGCAATTCGTTCCAGTCATTGGCAGCAGAGAACTGGAAGGAAAGGCGGCCAAAAGAGGTGTTGGCTTTGGGGAGGACCAGTAAGATATACCTGCTGGAGCACGTGCTACGGGTGGGTGTTGTTATCGTGACCAGTGAGCTAAGGCGGAGCTTTACCTAGCATAAGTCGCTCTGGATAAGAGCGTCTACCAAATGACTTAAATGTAATGTAAATGTAGACTTATAGATGACCTGGAGCCAGTGGGTCTGGTGACGAATATGTAGCGAGGGCCAGCCGACAAGAGCATACAGGTCACAGGGGTGGGTGGTATAAGGCCCTTTGGTAACAAAACAGATGGCACTGTGATAGGCAACATCCGATTTGCTGAGTAGAGTATTGGAAGCTATATTATAGATGACATCGCCGAAGTCGAGGATCGGTAGGATAGTCAGTTCTACTAGGGTAAGTTTGGCATGAGTGAAGGAGGCTTTGTTGCGAAATAGATAGCTGACTCTAGATTTGATTTTGGATTTGAGATGTTTGATATGGAAGGAGAGTTTACAGTCTAGCCAGACACCTAGGTATTTGTAGTTGTCCATGTATTGTAGGTCAGAACCGTCTAGAGTAGTGATGCTAGTCGGGCGGGTGGGTGAGGGCAGCGAACGGTTGAAAAGCATTCATTTGGTTTTACTAGCATTTAAGAGCAGTTGGAGGCCACGGAAGGAGTGTTGTATGGCATTAAAGCTCGTTTGGAGGTTAGTTAACAGTGTCCAAAGAAAGGCCAGATGTATACAGAATGGTGTCATCTGCGTAGAGGTGGATCAGGGAATCACCCGCAGCAAGAGCCATATCGTTGATATATACAGAGAAAAGAGTCGGCCAGATAATTGAACCCTGTGGTACCCCCATAGAGGCTGCCAGAGGTCTGGACAACAGGCCCTCCGATTTGACACACTGAACTCTGTCTGCAAAGTAGTAGGTGAACCAGGCGAGGCTGTCATTTGAGAAGCCAAGGCTATTGAGTCTGCCGATAAGAATACGGTGATTGCCTTGGCCAGGTTGATGAAGACGGCTTCACAGTACTGTCTTTTATCAATGGTGGTTATGATATTGTTTAGTACCTTGAGTGTGGCTGAGTTGCACCCATGACCAGCTCGGAAACCGGATTGCACAGCGGAGAAGATACGGTGGGATTCGAAATGGTCAGTGATCTGTTTTTTAACCTGGCTTTCAAAGACTTTAGAAAGGCAGGGCAGGATGGATATAGGTCTATAACAGTTTGTGTCTAGAGTATCACCCCCTTTGAAGAGGGGGATGACCACGGCAGCTTTCCAATCTTTAGGGATTTCGGATGGTATGACAGAGAGGTTGACAGACTGGTAATAGGGGTTGCAGATAATTTTAGAAAGAGAGGGTCCAGATTGTCTAGCCCAGCTGATTTGTACGGGTACAGGTTTTGCAGCTCTTTCAGAACATTTGCTATCTGGATTTGGGAGAAGGAGAAGCTGGGGAGGCTCGGGCAAGTAGCTACGGGGGGTGCGGAGCTGTTGGCTGGGGTTGGGGTAGCCAGGTGGAAAGCATGGCTAGCCGTAGAGAAATACTTATTGAAATTTCAGATTATCGGATTTATCGGTGGTGACCGTGCCGCCTAGCCTCAGTGCAGTGGGCAGCTGGGAGGAGGTGCTCTTGTTCTCCATGGACTTTACAGTGTCCCTAAAATTTAGAGTTACAAGATGCAAATTTCTGTTTGAAAAGCTAGCCTTTGCCTAGCCGCCTAACTGACTCTGTGTATTGGTTCCTGACTGCCTCAGTGGGCGGAAGACCAGCTCGTCTGGTAAACAGTTCAGAACAGTCGAAACTGAAGCAGCAGCACAACTAGGTGGACTGAAGACAGACAGGACTCATCAGGCCAGGTGTTCCTGAGGCATGGTACTTGGACTCAGGTCTTCTGGGTCAGGAAGGGGCATAGAGAGAATTAGAGGGAGCAAACATAAATTCACACAGGACACCAGATAAGACCGTGTCCCACAGACCCTAGCCGCCAAGCACATAGACTATTGCAGCATAGATTCTGGAGGCTGTGGCCCGTCTGACAATAAACCCCGGCCAACCAGGCAGTTTATAACCCCACCCACTTTACCAACAGATCACCAACGTACTACTGAGAATAGCCCACGGAGATCTCTTCCACCTCACGAGCCCGAGGGGGGGGCAAGACTGGATAGGAAGATCACATCAGTGACTCAACCCACTCAAGTCGAGCACATCAAAGCCTGACACAATGTGACGCACCCCTCCTAGGGACGGCATGGAGGAGTAAGCCAGTGACTCAGCCCCTGTAATAGGGTCAGAGGTAGAGAATCCCAGTGGAGAAAGGGGAGCCGACCACGCAGAAACAGCAAGGGCAGTTCGTCCTTCCAGTGCATTGCTGTTCACCTTCGCACCCCTGGCCCAGACTGCACTCATATGACCCACTGAAGAGATGAGTCTACAGTAAAGACTTAAAGGTTGAGACCGAGTCTGCGCCTCTCACATGGATCGGCAGACCATTCCATGAAAATTGAGCTCTATAGGAGAAAGCCCTGCCTCCAGCTGTTTGCTTAGAAATTCTAGGGACAATTAGGAGGCCTACGTCTTGTGACCGTAGCGTACGTGTATGTATGTACAGCAGGACCAAATCAGAGAGATGGGTAAGAGCAAGCCCATGTAATGCTTTGTAGGTTAGCAGTAAAACCTTGAAATCAGCCCTTGCCTTAACAGGAGGTCAGTGTAGAGGCACTGGAGTAATATGATCTTGTCAAGATCCAAGCAGCCATATTTAGCACTAACTGAAGTTTATTTAATGCTTTATCCAGGTAGCAGAGCATTGCAGTAACCTAGAAGTAACAAAAGCATGGATTCATTTTTCTGCATCATTATTGGACAAAACGTCTCAGACTTTTGCAATGTTACAAAAAATGGAAACTTGAAATATTCTTGATATGTACGTCAACGGAGAGATCAGGATCCAGAGTAATGAACGAGTGCCTGAACCACTCGTTCACCGCAAGAGATTTGGTCGGTGTCCATGGGGCCAGGGCTGATAACACATAACAGAGTCAGCCCGGTGGAAGAGTGACGCAAAGAATTCCGGGCGTACCCCAGCCAGGGAAGGAATCGGGCCCAATCCCCCTGCAGGTCCTGTCAGTGACTCCTCAGGAACTTCCCCAGCTCCTGATTCATCCTTTCCACCTCCACCCTCTCCATGAAGGCTTCCCATACCCATGAAGGGGGGAGACGGTCCTCTGGAAGGCCATAGTGCCGGAAGACCTGCTGGAACAGTGCCTCAGCAACGTGAAGAGCGGTAGGGAGACCAGAGAGAGGGATAAAACGGCAGGATTTAGAGAATCTGTCCACAACCACCAAAATGGTGGTGAAATCAGAGATCAGTGTAAAATCAATGGACAGATGAGACCAGGGATACTGAGGTATGGGAAGGGAAAGGAGTTTACCTGCTGGAGCGTGCTGGGAGATTTGGTTTGGGTACATACGGAACAGGAGTTGACTTAGCGAGTGACATCCTGTGCCAAGATGGGCTACCATTACTTTGCAGAGATGGATTGAATCATACCTGGATGTCTGTCCAGTGACGACAGCTGTGCCCAGGTCAGTAGCCAATCCTTTATCCCCATGGGAACGTAGGTGCGCTCAGGGGGACAGGTAGCAAGTGCAGGTTCCCTCTCCAGGGCCTGGCAAATGTCCACATCTACATCCCAGAACACGGGGCCCATGATTCGAGAGAGCGAAATGATGGGTGCACATGCACCGAATACAATAGGTGTAAACCTAATGCTCACTTACGAGCCTGTATCCAACAATGCAGTTTTAAAAAACACGGATAAGAATCTGAAATGAAAGTAACACGTAATTTAAAGAGCAGCAGTATAATAACAATTTCAAGACTATATACAGAGTCAATGTGGACACTATATACAGGGGGTACCGGTACAGAGTCAATGTGGACACTATATACAGGGGTACCGGTACAGAGTCAATGTGGAGGCTATATACAGGGGGTACCGGTACAGAGTCAATGTGGAGGCTATATACAGGGGGTACCGGTACAGAGTCAATGTGGAGGCTATATACAGGGGGTACCGGTACAGAGTCAATGTGGAGGCTATATACAGGGGGTACCGGTACAGAGTCAATGTGGACACTATATACAGGGGGTACCGGTACAGAGTCAATGTGGAGGCTATATACAGGGGGTACCGGTACAGAGTCAATGTGGAGGCTATATACAGGGGTACCGGTACAGAGTCAATGTGGAGGCTATATACAGGGGGTACCGGTACAGAGTCAATGTGGACACTATATACAGGGGTACCGGTACAGAGTCAATGTGGAGGCTATATACAGGGGGTACCGGTACAGAGTCAATGTGGAGGCTATATACAGGGGTACCGGTACAGAGTCAATGTGGAGGCTATATACAGGGGTACCGGTACAGAGTCAATGTGGACACTATATACAGGGGGTACCGGTACAGAGTCAATGTGGACACTATATACAGGGGTACCGGTACAGAGTCAATGTGGAGGCTATATACAGGGGTACCGGTACAGAGTCAATGTGGAGGCTATATACAGGGGGTACCGGTACAGAGTCAATGTGGAGGCTATATACAGGGGGTACCGGTACAGAGTCAATGTGGAGGCTATATACAGGGGGTACCGGTACAGAGTCAATGTGGACACTATATACAGGGGGTACCGGTACAGAGTCAATGTGGAGGCTATATACAGGGGTACCGGTACAGAGTCAATGTGGAGGCTATATACAGGGGGTACCGGTACAGAGTCAATGTGGAGGCTATATACAGGGGTACCGGTACAGAGTCAATGTGGACACTATATACAGGGGGTACCGGTACAGAGTCAATGTGGAGGCTATATACAGGGGGTACCGGTACAGAGTCAATGTGGAGGCTATATACAGGGGGTACCGGTACAGAGTCAATGTGGAGGCTATATACAGGGGGTACCGGTACAGAGTCAATGTGGACACTATATACAAGGGGGTACCGGTACAGAGTCAATGTGGACACTATATACAGGGGGTACCGGTACAGAGTCAATGTGGAGGCTATATACAGGGGGTACCGGTACAGAGTCAATGTGGAGGCTATATACAGGGGGTACCGGTACAGAGTCAATGTGGAGGCTATATACAGGGGGTACCGGTACAGAGTCAATGTGGAGGCTATATACAGGGGGTACCGGTACAGAGTCAATGTGGACACTATATACAAGGGGGTACCGGTACAGAGTCAATGTGGACACTATATACAAGGGGGTACCGGTACAGAGTCAATGTGGACACTATATACAGGGGGTACTACAGGGGGTACTACAGGGGGTACCGATACAGAGTCAATGTGGAGACTATATACAGGGGGTACCGGTACAGAGTCAATGTGGAGGCTATATACAGGGGGTACCGGTACAGAGTCAATGTGGAGGCTATATACAGGGGGTACCGGTACAGAGTCAATGTGGACACTATATACAGGGGGTACCGGTACAGAGTCAATGTGGACACTATATACAAGGGGGTACCGGTACAGAGTCAATGTGGACACTATATACAGGGGGTACTACAGGGGGTACTACAGGGGGTACCGATACAGAGTCAATGTGGAGGCTATATACAGGGGGTACCGGTACAGAGTCAATGTGGAGGCTATATACAAGGGGTACCGGTACAGAGTCAATGTGGAGACTATATACAGGGGGTACCGGTACAGAGTCAATGTGGACACTATATACAAGGGGGTACCGGTACAGAGTCAATGTGGAGGCTATATACAGGGGGTACCGGTACAGAGTCAATGTGGAGGCTATATACAAGGGGTACCGGTACAGAGTCAATGTGGAGACTATATACAGGGGGTACCGGTACAGAGTCAATGTGGAGGCTATATACAGGGGGTACCGGTACAGAGTCAATGTGGAGACTATATACAAGGGGTACCGTTACAGAGTCAATGTGGACACTATATACAGGGGGTACCGGTACAGAGTCAATGTGGACACTATATACAAGGGGTACCGGTACAGAGTCAATGTGGACACTATATACAGGGGGTACCGGTACAGAGTCAATGTGGAGGCTATATACAGGGGGTACCGGTACAGAGTCAATGTGGAGACTATATACAAGGGGTACCGGTACAGAGTCAATGTGGAGACTATATACAAGGGGTACCGGTACAGAGTCAATGTGGACACTATATACAGGGGGTACCGGTACAGAGTCAATGTGGAGGCTATATACAAGGGGTACAGGTACAGAGTCAATGTGGACACTATATACAGGGGTACCGGTACAGAGTCAATGTGGACACTATATACAGGGGGTACTACAGGGGGTACTACTGGGGGTACCACAGGGGGTACCGGTACAGAGTCAATGTGGAGGCTATATACAAGGGGTACCGGTACAGAGTCAATGTGGACACTATATACAAGGGGTACCGGTACAGAGTCAATGTGGACACTATATACAGGGGGTACTACAGGGGGGTACTACAGGGGTACCACAGGGGTACCGGTACAGAGTCAATGTGGAGGCTATATACAAGGGGTACCGGTACAGAGTCAATGTGGACACTATATACAGGGGGTACCGGTACAGAGTCAATGTGGACACTATATACAGGGGGTACCGGTACAGAGTCAATGTGGAGACTATATACAGGGGGTACCGGTACAGAGTCAATGTGGACACTATATACAGGGGGTACCGGTACAGAGTCAATGTGGACACTATATACAGGGGGTACCGGTACAGAGTCAATGTGGACACTATATACAGGGGGTACCGGTACAGAGTCAATGTGGAGGCTATATACAGGGGGTACCGGTACAGAGTCAATGTGGAGGCTATATACAGGGGGTACCGGTACAGAGTCAATGTGGAGACTATATACAAGGGGTACCGGTACAGAGTCAATGTGGAGACTATATACAGGGGGTACCGGTACAGAGTCAATGTGGAGACTATATACAAGGGGTACCGGTACAGAGTCAATGTGGAGACTATATACAGGGGGTACCGGTACAGAGTCAATGTGGACACTATATACAGGGGGTACCGGTACAGAGTCAATGTGGAGGCTATATACAAGGGGTACCGGTACAGAGTCAATGTGGACACTATATACAGGGGGTACCGGTACAGAGTCAATGTGGACACTATATACAGGGGGTACTACAGGGGGTACTACAGGGGGTACCACAGGGGGTACCGGTACAGAGTCAATGTGGAGGCTATATACAAGGGGTACCGGTACAGAGTCAATGTGGACACTATATACAAGGGGTACCGGTACAGAGTCAATGTGGACACTATATACAGGGGGTACTACAGGGGGTACTACAGGGGGTACCACAGGGGGTACCGGTACAGAGTCAATGTGGACACTATATACAGGGGGTACTACAGGGGGTACTACAGGGGGTACCACAGGGGGTACCGGTACAGAGTCAATGTGGACACTATATACAAGGGGTACCGGTACAGAGTCAATGTGGACACTATATACAGGGGGTACCGGTACAGAGTCAATGTGGACACTATATACAGGGGGTACCGGTACAGAGTCAATGTGGAGACTATATACAGGGGTATACAGAGTCAATGTGGACACTATATACAGGGGGTACCGGTACAGAGTCAATGTGGACACTATATACAGGGGGTACCGGTACAGAGTCAATGTGGACACTATATACAGGGGGTACCGGTACAGAGTCAATGTGGACACTATATACAGGGGGTACCGGTACAGAGTCAATGTGGAGACTATATACAAGGGGTACCGGTACAGAGTCAATGTGGAGACTATATACAGGGGGTACCGGTACAGAGTCAATGTGGACACTATATACAGGGGGTACTACAGGGGGTACCGGTACAGAGTCAATGTGGAGACTATATACAAGGGGTACCGGTAGAGAGTCAATGTGGACACTATATACAAGGGGTACCGGTACAGAGTCCATGTGCGGTTAGTTAAGGTAATATGTACATTTGGGTAGATTTATTAAGTTGACGATGCATAGATAACATAACAAAGCCATCACCTACAGAGAGATGAACCTGGAGAAGAGTCCCCTAAGCAAGCTGGTCCTGGGGCTCTGTTCACAAACACACCCTACAGAGCCCCAGGACAACAGCACAATTAGACCCAACCAAATCATGAGAAAACAAAAAGATTATTACTTGACACATTGGAAAGAATTTACAAAAAAACAGAGCAAACTAGAATGCTATTTGGCCCTATACAGAGAGTACACAGCGGCAGAATACCTGACCACTGTGACGGCCCAAAATTAAGGAAAGCTTTGACTATGTACAGACTCAGTGAGCATAGCCTTGCTATTGAGAAAGGCCGCCGTAGGCAGACCTCTTTATCCTGTAGTCCACAATCGTCTCCTTTGTCTTGATCACGTTCGGGGAGAGGTTGTTGTCCTGGCACCACACGACCAGGTCTCTGACCTCCTCCCTATAGGCTGTCTCATCGTTGTCGGTGATCAGGCCTACCACTGCTGTGTCATCTGTAAACTTAATGATGGTGTTGGAGTCGGGCCTGGCCGTGCAGTCATAAGTGAACAGGGAGTACATGAGCATGCACCCCTGAGGGGCCCTGTGTTGAGGATCAGCGTGGCGGATGTGTTACCTACCCTTACCACCTGGGGGCGGCCCGTCAGGAAGTCCAGGATCTAGTTGCAGAGGACTGTGTTTAGTCCCGGGGTCCTTAGCTTATTGATGAGCTTTAAGGGCACTATGTGGTTGAACGCTGAGCTGTATTCAATATTATTGTTTGATGTTATAGTATATATATATCATTATATTATTATTGTATGTTGTTATAGTTGGCTACACCACCAGTGATCTGGTCTTCATGTGGATGACAGACCCAGTCCAGATGGATGAAATCGCTCTTCCTCAGTTTGACATTAAACAGCAAGAGATACAGTACGGAAACTGCACCAAATTCTACCAAGGAACAGGTACCACACACACACACAGGTGACTTGCAGAATCATCGGTTCAAATAACGTATTGATCATGAAATACCATAGGAACATTAATTTAGATCATCCACACACAAGATACCAATAGTTTCACTGTGTCGTTGTTCGTTCAATCATTAAATAATGTAGTACAAAATATGTGATGTTTTCATTATGGTACTAAACGTAAATACGTCACTGTAAAAGGACTAGTAGAGAGAATACTACAGACACAGTGGAATCATTGAACAAAATGTGACATTTATTGATGAAATACAATAAAATCACAACATGGGTTTCTTTGAATCAAAGCAAAAATAATTAGCTACAAAAAAGAAAAAACAGTTAACAACTGCAGTGTTCCTCACCTGGCTTACTGTAAAACATCACTGCAGTGTTCCTCACCTGGCTTACTGTAAAACATCACTGCAGTGTTCCTCACCTGGCTTACTGTAAAACATCACTGCAGTGTTCCTCACCTGGCTTACTGTAAAACATCACTGCAGTGTTCCTCACCTGGCTTACTGTAAAACATCACTGCAGTGTTCCTCACCTGGCTTACTGTAAAACATCACTGCAGTGTTCCTCACCTGGCTTACTGTAAAACTAAGAGTAACACAACAGTTACTTATCATGTTGAGCAGTTGTATCAGTTGATAGTTAGATCATTGTAATGACATGAATAAACAGTCATTTCAGATGTAATGTGTGAATTACATTTTGAAATGGTAATACTTTGATGTTAAATTGTGTCATTTTGAACAGGTGATTTTAGTTCAATGAACAAATGATCGTAGCTTTGTCTATTGTATCCAAGCAATTGGAAAACGTGTCCATAGTTTTGAAAAATTACATCAAAGTGATTGTAAAAAACCTGTTTAAAGCTGTACACTTCTTATGAAGATCCATAACTGTGTGTGTGTGTGTGTGTGTGTGTGTGTGTGTGTGTGTGTGTGTGTGTGTGTGTGTAGGTTACTACACTTGTGTGGAGGTGATCTTTACATTAAGGAGACAGGTGGGCTTCTATATGATGGGAGTCTACGCCCCCACTCTTCTCATCGTGGTTCTCTCCTGGCTGTCCTTCTGGATCAACCCTGACGCCAGCGCTGCCAGGGTTCCTCTGGGTATGATCTTTAACCCTTCTGGATCGACCCTGATGTCAGGGTTCCTCTGGGTATGATCTGTAACCTTTAACCCTTCTGGATCGACCCTGATGTCAGGGTTCCTCTGGGTATGATCTGTAACCTTTAACCCTTCTGGATCAACCCTGATGTCAGGGTTCCTCTGGGTATGATCTGTAACCTTTAACCCTACCGTGGAAGAGGTTTCTTCTGGACCAGGTTATCTTCTCATCTGGTTGTCCCTCCCCCATGTCTATTTGTAGGCCTAGTCTATCCATCCATCCGTCCCTGTCCATCTGTCCATCCGTCCATTCATCCAGAGGGCTGTCAGCAGGTCAGTCTGGGAGACGATCATGACCTCATCACAGTATGATATCATGACATCATCATACCATGACATCAATAGATCTGTCTGTCTCTAATGTTGCTTTCTGTGTCTGTCTGCCTGTCTGCCTGTCTGCCTGTCTGCCTGTCTGTCGGTCTGTGTCTCTAATGTCTCTGTCTGTCTGTGTCTCTGTCTGTCTGTCTGTGTCTCTAATGTCTCTGTCTGTTTCTAATGTCTGTGTCTCTGTCTGTCTCTCTAGGTATCCTGTCTGTCCTGTCCCTGTCCAGTGAGTCCATGTCTCTGGCGTCAGCGCTTCCTAAAGTCTCCTATGTGAAGGCGATAGACATCTGGCTCATCGCATGTCTGCTGTTCGGCTTCGCTTCACTGGTGGAGTATGCAGTGGTGCAGGTCAGACACTCAGACAGTGTTTACACAGACAGCGTTCACAATTCAATGAAATAACAAAAACTCTCCCTGTTTGTCTGTCTGTCTGTCTGTCTGTCTGTCTCTCTCTCTCACTCTCTCTCTCGGTCACTCGCTTGCTCTTGTCTCTCTCTCTCTCTCTCTCCCTGCCTCTCTACCCCCAACCCTCCCTCTCTCCCCTGCCTTTCTACTCCCTCTCTACTCCCTCTCTACTCATTCTCTACTCCCTCCCTCCCTCCCTGCCTCTCTTCTCCCTCCCTCCCTGCCTCTCTTCTCCCTCTCTACTCCCTCTCTACTCATTCTCTACTCCCTCCCTCCCTCCCTGCCTCTCTTCTCCCTCCCTCCCTGCCTCTCTTCTCCCTCGCTCCCTCCCTGCCTCTCTTCTCTCTCGCTCCCTCCCTGCCTCTCTTCTCTCTCGCTCCCTCCCTGCCTCTCTTCTCTCTCGCTCCCTCCCTGCCTCTCTTCTCTCTCGCTCCCTCCCTGCCTCTCTTCTCTCTCGCTCCCTCCCTGCCTCTCTTCTCTCTCGCTCCCTCCCTGCCTCTCTTCTCTCTCGCTCCCTCCTTGCCTCTCTTCTCTCTCGCTCCCTCCCTGCCTCTCTTCTCTCTCGCTCCCTCCCTCCATCTCTCCCCCCTCCCTCCCTCTCTACCCCCCTGCATCTCTCTCTCTCTCCCCCCTGCATCTCTCTCTCTCTCCTCCCTCCCTGCCTCTCTCTCTCCCCCCTGCCTCTCTCTCTCCCCCCTCCCTCTCTTCCCCCTGCCTCTCTCTTCCCTCACTCCCTCTCTCCCCCTGCCTCTCTCCTCTCTACCCCCTGCCTCTCTGCCTCTCTACCCCCTCTCCTCCCTCTCTCCTCCCTCCCTCAGGTCATGTTAAACAGTCCTAGGCGTATAGAGGAGGAGAAGTCTAAGATGGCGTCTAAAGAGAAGGCTCTGAGAGAGAAAGAGGGGAAGAAGACTCCTTCTAAAACTAACACTGTCAATGGGACCGGAGGAACGCCCATTCATCACGTTAGCACTCTGCAGGCAAGACTACT
The DNA here is from genome assembly GCF_036934945.1 of Oncorhynchus masou masou. NCBI lineage: Eukaryota > Metazoa > Chordata > Actinopteri > Salmoniformes > Salmonidae > Oncorhynchus > Oncorhynchus masou. The sequence goes on from NW_027016271.1 coordinate 67,876, forward strand.
CTACCGTGTGTGTGTGTGTGTGTGTGTGTGGATCTAGAGATGAGATGGGTATACTGTAATTGCAGTAGAGCATCGTTAGGCAGCTCAGAGCCCTGACTTCATAACACCACCGTGTGTGTTGACAAAGCAAGTGGATAAACAAACAATAAAAAGTTAACAGTAAATATTACACTCAAAAGTTCCAAAATAATAGAGAGATTTCAAATGTTATATTATGTCTATATACAGTGTTGTAACAAAAGGGAAAATAAATAAACATTTATTTAACTAGACAAGCAAGTCAGTTAAGAACAGATCCATATTTACATTGACAGCCTACCCCAGACAACTGTGCGCCGCCCTGTAGAATCAATCAACCAATCACGACTGACGTGATGCAGCCTGGATTTGAACCAGGTACTGCAGTGACACCTCTTGCACTGAAATGCAGTCTCATAGACCACTGCACCATTCGGGTTGTATTTACAAGGTTTTGTTCTTCACTGGTTTCTCTTTCCTTTTGGCAACTCTTTCTGCTGTGATGGCACACTGTGGTATTTCACCCAATAGATATGGGGGTTTAATAAATGACATTTGTTTTCTAATTCTTTGTGTATCTGTGTAATCTGAGGGAAACACAGGGCCTCCAGAAAGTATTCAGACCTTTTTCCACATTTTGTTATTCTGTTTTTGTTAACACCCCATCCTACAATCTAAACTTGATGCCCTCAATCTCTCACAAATTATCAATGAACCTACCAGGTACCTCCCCAAAGCCTTAAACACGGGCACCCTCATAGATATCATCCTAACCAACTTGCCCTCTAAATACACCTCTGCTGTCTTCAACCAAGATCTCAGCAATCACTGCCTCATTGCCTGCATCCGTAATGGGTCAGCGGTCAAACGACCTCCATCACTATCAAATGCTCCCTGAAACACTTCAGCGAGCAGGCCTTTCTAATCGACCTGGCCGTGGTATCCTGGAAGGATATTGATCTCATCCCGTCAGTAGAGGATGCCTGGATATTTTTTTAAATGCCTTCCTAACCATCTTAAATAAACATGCCCCATTCAAGAAATTTAGAACCAGGAACAGATATAGCCCTTGGTTCTCCCCAGACCTGACTGCCCTTAACCAACACAAAAACATCCTATGGCATTTTGCATTAGCATCGAACAGCCCCCGTGATATGCAGCTGTTCAGGGAAGCTAGAAACCATTATAAACAGGCAGTTAGAAAAGCCAAGGCTAGCTTTTTCAAGCAGAAATTTGCTTCCTGCAACACTAACTCAAAAAGGTTCTGGGACACTGTAAAGTCCATGGAGAATAAGAACACCTCCTCCCAGCTGCCCACTGCACTGAAGATAGGAAACACTGTCACCACTGATAAATCCACCATAATTGAGAATTTCAATAAGCATTTTTCTACGGCTGGCCATGCTTTCCACCTGGCTACTCCTACCCCGGTCAACAGCACTGCACCCCCCACAGCAACTCGCCCAAGCCTTCCCCATTTCTCCTTCTCCCAAATCCGTTCAGCTGATGTTCTGAAAGAGCTGCAAAATCTGGACCCCTACAAATCAGCCGGGCTAGACAATCTGGACCCTTTCTTTCTAAAATTATCTGCCGAAATTGTTGCCACCCCTATTACTAGCCTGTTCAACCTCTCTTTTGTGTCGTCTGAGATTCCCAAATATTGGAAAGCAGCTGCGGTCATCCCCCTCTTCAAAGGGGGGGACACTCTTGACCCAAACTGCTACAGACCTATATCTATCCTACCATGCCTTTCTAAGGTCTTCGAAAGCCAAGTCAACAAACAGAATACCGACCATTTCGAATCTCACCATTCCTTCTCTGCTATGCAATCTGGTTTCAGAGCTGGTCATGGGTGCACCTCAGCCACACTCAAGGTCCTAAACGATATCTTAACCACCATCGATAAGAAACATTACTGTGCAGCCGTGTTCATTGATCTGGCCAAGGCTTTCAACTCTGTCAATCACCACATCCTCATCGGCAGACTCGACAGCCTTGGTTTCTCAAATGATTGCCTCGCCTGGTTCACCAACTACTTCTCTGATAGAGTTCAGTGTGTCAAATCGGAGGGTCTGCTGTCCGGACCTCTGGCAGTCTCTATGGGGGTGCCACAGGGTTAAATTCTTGGACCGACTCTCTTCTCTGTATACATCAATGAGGTCGCTCTTGCTGCTGGTGAGTCTCTGATCCACCTCTACGCAGACGACACCATTCTGTATACTTCGGGCCCTTCTTTGGACACTGTGTTAACTAACCTCCAAACAAGCTTTAATGCCATACAACACTCCTTCCGTGGCCTCCAATTGCTCTTAAATACAAGTAAAACTAAATGCATGCTCTTCAACCGATCGCTACCCGCACCTGTCCGCCTGTCCAACATCACTACTCTGGACTGCTCTGACTTAGAATACGTGGACAACTACAAATACTTAGGTGTCTGGTTAGACTGTAAACTCTCCTTCCAGACCCATATCAAACATCTCCAATCCAAAGTTAAATCTAGAATTGGCTTCATATTTCGCAACAAAGCATCCTTCACTCATGCTGCCAAACATACCCTTGTAAAACTGACCATCCTACCAATCCTCGACTTTGGCGATGTCATTTACAAAATAGCCTCCAATACCCTACTCAACAAATTGGATGCAGTCTATCACAGTGCAATCCGTTTTGTCACAAAAGCCCCATATACTTCCCACCATTGCGACCTGTACGCTCTCGTTGGCTGGCCCTCGCTTCATACTCGTCGCCAAACCCACTGGCTCCATGTCATCTACAAGACCCTGATAGGTAAAGTCCCCCCTTATCTCAGCTCGCTGGTCACCATAGCATCTCCCACCTGTAGCACACGCTACCGCAGGTATATCTCTCTAGTCATCCCCAAAACCAATTCTTTCTTTGGCCGCCTCTCCTTCCAGTTCTCTGCTGCCAATGACTGGAACGAACTACAAAAATCTCTGAAACTGGAAACACTTATCTCCCTCACTAGCTTTAAGCACCAACTGTCAGAGCAGCTCACAGATTACTGAACCTGTACATAGCTCACCTATATTTTAGCCCAAACAACTACCTCTTTCCCTACTGTATTTAATTTTATTTATTTATTTTGCTCCTTTGCACCCCATTATTTTTATTTCTACTTTGCACATTCTTCCATTGCAAATCTACCATTCCAGTGTTTTACCTGCTATATTGTATTTACTTTGCCACCATGGCCTTTTTTTGCCTTTACCTCCCTTAGCTCACCTCATTTGCTCACATTGTATATAGACTTGTTGATACTGTATGTTTGTTTTACTCCATGTGTAACTGTCGTTGTATGTCTCGAACTGCTTTGCTTTATCTTGGCCAGGTCGCAATTGTAAATGAGAACTTGTTCTCAACTTGCCTACCTGGTTAAATAAAGGTGAAATAAAAAATAAATACATTCTAAAATGGATTCAATAACAGAAAATACACTTGAGATGTTTCTACACCTTGATTGGAGTCCACCTGTGGTCAATTCAATTGATTGGACATGTCGTGTCTTTTGCATCATTAAACTGAAGACTTATTTAGTTCATCAAATCAATTCTCTGTAATTATTATTACGTGATTAACTAATCAGGTAGATGTAATTAACTAGGAAGTCGGGGCACCAAGGAGAATCTTCACGTTACAAAGTTATAATTTTCCTAATAAAACTCTTCAGATATTTTAATATCTGATCAATTAGTCTTCTAATGAATTAATTATTCTTTACCTCACGTTAGTCTCATTCCAAACATCATAAATTGTTGGTTATCTGCACAAACCCAGTCTTCACTACGAGTCATCCATTCATCAATTGTCTTAATAATTTATTAACTAAATAATAACAGAAATGCACAAACAAACAAATAGATATGGATACAAGGAAATGATAGAGGAATGTTGGTTCCCTAGTGGGATAAACCGGTATCGCGGCTTGGTGGACAAAAGAGAAGTGGGGGTCGACTGAGATAAAAAAGAACACTACAAAGTTGATAATTATAACAATTGAAATGCTAATCCTTTGCACATGAACGCTCACTCATTCGGGAATAATTGCAATCAATATATATATATTTACGCTCAGTGTGTCATTGGGATCTCTGTTGAAAAGTTAGTTTCTGTTGGAGAGTTTGTCCGCCCTCTCTCTCTCTGCTGTGGTTAGAATGGATAGTTCAGAGTAACAATCAGCAATGTTGCTATGGAATAGATGTTTCTGCGGTTGTCGGACTTCGCGTTCGATGATACTAATTACTAGTCTGCAGCTAGGAATTTGGTATCAAAGATTTGTTCTTATTCTGTCGTTTTGAGTCTCAGAGTTTAACCACATGGTCAGCAATCATCTGAATCCTTAGCCCTCTCGTGGTTATCGAGGTAAGCTGGTCTCAACTCAAACCGTAGCCCTCTGTGATGAGAGAAGCATGGTCTGAAGATAAATTCCCATGGTAGGGGTTATATTCGGAGAGGAAAGGGGCTGCCCACGACGCCAGATCAATGTCTGGCCTATGATTTAGTTAAACTCCAAAGGGAATTGGTGTTTCCTTCATTAAACAGTTTAAAATCACATTACATAATTTCAAATGGTTTCATCTTTACTCATTCATTTTATACAACAATTAGATGCAAGCATCACAACTGAGACTCTTGTATAAACAGGGTTATGGTCATGTGGCTGTATTGTCTCTCATTAATTTCACAGAATTGTAACAAATGGACTAGTTCGTAGCTGGCTACTTCACCCACTGTTTATACATTCTCCAGAACATAAATATTGTTCAGTTCTCAAGTTCTGTGAGGTGGAAGAAGTTCCTTTGTTCTCTCTATGAAAACTCACTCTCTCTAGACTGTCTGGCCATGAGGAAGAATCTCCTCCAGGAATTTATGACCTGCCTAACAGAGCCTGGTGTAGGGGGAAGAGAGAGAGAGAGGGATGGTGGAGAGGGAGAGGGATGGTGATCGCTGTACCCAAAGAGGGTAACGTCATGACAGACATGATTTGAAAAGGCACACACCTGTCTATATAAGGTCCCACAGTTGACAGTGCATGTCAGAGCAAAACCAAGCCATGAGGTCGAAGGAATTGTCTGGAGATCTCCCGTAGAGCACAGATCTGGGGAAGGATACCAAAATATTTCTGCAGCATTAAAGGTCCCCAAGAACACAGTGGCCTCCATCATTATTAAATGGAAGATGTTTGGAACCACCAAGACTCTACCTAGAGCTGGCCACCCTGCCAAACTGAGCAATCGGGGGAGAAGGGCCTTGGTCAGGGAGGTGACCAAAAACCCAATGGTCACTCTGACAGAGCTCTTGAGTTCCTCTGCGGAGATGGGAGAACCTTCCAGAAGGATAACAATCTCTGCAGCACTCTACCAATCAGGCATTTATTGTAGAGTGGCTAGACGGAAGCCACTTCTCAGTAAAAGGCACACAACGGCCTGCTTAGAGTTTGCCAAAAGGCAACTAAATGAATCTCAGACATTAAGAAACAAGATTCTCTGGTCTGATGAAATCAAGATTGAACTCATTGGCCTAACGGCCAAGGATCATGTCTGGAGGAAACCTGGTACCATCCCTACGGTGAAGCATGGTGGTGGCAGCATCATTCTGTGGGGATGTTTTTCAGCGGCAGGGATTGGGAGACTAGTCAGGTTTGAGGGAAAGATGAATGGAGCAAAGTACAGAGAACCTTGATGAAAACCTGCTCCAGAGCACTCTGGACCTCAGACTGGGGAGAAGGTTCACCTTCCAACAGGACAACGACCCTAAGCACACAGTCAAGACAACGCAGGAGTAGCTTCGGGACAAGTCTCTGAATGTCCTTGAGTGGCCCAGCCAGAGCCTGTACTTGCACCTGATCAAACATCTCTGGAGAGACCTGAAAATAGCTGTGCAGCAACGCTCCCCATCCAACCTGACAGAGCTTGAGAGGATCTGCAGAGAAGAATGGGAGAAACTCTCCAAATACAGGTGTGCCAAGATTGTAGCGTCATACCCAAGAAGACTTGAGGCTGTAATCGCTGCCAAAAGTCCTTCAACAATGTACTGAGTAAAGGGTCTGAATACATATGTAAATGTGATAATCCAGTTTTCTTTGTTTATAAATAAGCAAACATTTAAAAAAAAAAAAAACTGGTTTTGCTTTGTCATTATGGGATAGTGTGTGTAGATTAGAAAAAAACAATTGTGTGCACACAGCCTGTCTTCTCTTGAGAGCCAGATATGCCTACGGCGACCTTTCTCAATAGCAAGGCTATGCTCACTGAGTCTGTACATTGTCAAAGCTTTCCTTCATTATGGGTCAGTCACAGTGGTCACGTATTTGTTATGGAAGGTTTGGGAATCACTTCCTTTTAGGTGGTTGTAGAATTTAACGTCCCTTTTCAGGATTTTGATAATTTGCAGGTATCGGCATAATTCTGCTCTGCATGCATTATTTAGTGTTTTACGTGGTACACAGAAGATATTTTGTGAATTATTGATTGGTGAGCGGACCCCAGGCCTCACAACCATAAAGGGCAATGGGTTCTATAACGGATTCAAATATTTTTTGCCAGATCCTAATTGGTATGTAAAATTGTATGTTTCTTTTGATGGCTTGGAATGCCCTTCTTGCCTTGTCTCTCAGATCGTTCACAGGTTTGTGGAAATGACTTGTGACGCTGATGTTTAGATCGAAGTATGTATAGTTTTTTTGTGTATGCTCGTGGGCAACAGAACCTAGATGGAATTTGTATTTTATTTTGTTAACCTTTATTTAACTAGACAAGTCAGTTAAGAACAAATTCTTATTTACAATGACCAAAAGGCCTCCTGCGTGGATGGGGGCTAGGTTTAAAAAAATAATAATTATATAACAAAAATAGGACAAAACACACATCCTGACAAGAGAGACACCACAACACTACATAAAGAGAGACATAAGACAACAACATAGCATCACAACATGGTAGCAGCACAAAACATGGTACAAACATTATTGGGCACAGACAGCAGCACAAAGGGCAAGAAGGTAGAAACAACAATACATCAAATTTGTGGTCCTGGCAACTGGAACACCATTATTTTTGTCTTACTGAGATTTACTGTCAGGGACCAGGTCTGTCAGAATCTATGTGCTGCTGTAGGCGCTCCTTGGTTGTTGACAGAAGCACCAGATCATCAGCAAACACTAGACATTTGACTTCAAATTCATTCTAATAGGGTGAGGCCGGGTGCTGCAGACTGTTCTAGTGCCCTCGCCAATTCGTTGATAAATATGTTGTAGAGGGTGGGGCTTAAACTGCATCCCTGTCTCACCCCACGGCCCTGTGGGAAGAAATGTGTGTGTGCCAATTTTAACCACACACTTGTTTATGTACATGGGTTTTATAATGTTGTGTTTTTACCCCAACACCACTTTCCATCAATTTGTATAGCAGACCCTGATGCCAAATTTGAGTTTAAATATTTTTTAAATCAACAAAGCATGAAAAGACTTTGCCTTTGTTTTGGTTTGTTTGTTTGTTTGTCATTTAGGGTGTGCAGGGTGAATACGTGGTCTGTCGTTTACAGTAATTTGGTGAAAATTTCATATTTGCTTAGAACATTGTTTTCACTGAGGAAATGTACAATACAATTTAAAGGATGTTCCCAACATTGCTCTCTCTATAACTCTCTCTCCATCACTCTCTCTCTCCTGATCATTTACCTCCTACACATCTCTTTTACTAACTGGTGTGTCTGTGTCTGTAGGTGGTGGAGACCCGCTGTAAGAAGGTGTGTACATCTAAGTCAGACCTCCGCTCTAATGACTTCAGCATTGTGGGATCTCTCCCCAGAGACTTTGAGCTTTCTAACTTTGACTGCTATGGCAAGCCCATTGAGGTTACCGGGGCAACCGGCAAATCACAGGCCAAGAACAACAAGAAAGCCCCGCCCCCTAAACCTGTCATCCCCGCTGCAGCCAAACGCATCGACCTGTACGCACGTGCTCTGTTCCCCTTCAGTTTCCTCTTCTTCAACGTCATATACTGGTCTGTCTACTTGTAGGGAGGGAAGGTGTGTGTGTTAATATCTGAGAATGTCAGTGGGTATTCCCATTTTTTTTATAGTAACATAAAGTAGTAAATTATCTTGACCTGTAATCCCTGACCTCTAACCCCTGACCCCTTGCCCATGAACCCCAATCCTACTTTTACGAGGCTGGTTTCCCGGACTCGGATAAGGCCCAGTCCTGGACTGCTCTCTCAATAGATTAAAGTCCATTGGACTTAATCCAAAAAAAGGCTTCATCTGTGTCCAGGGAACCAACATGTAGAAGTGATCTTAGATTAGAACTCATCCTATACGGCTTGGCTTTCTCAATGTAGTAACCGCCCAGAGACAGGCAGGCAGACAGACAGACACGCAGACACGCAGGCAGGCAGGCAGACAGACAGACACGCAGACAGACACGCAGACAGACACGCAGGCAGACGGGCAGGCAGACGGGCAGACGGACAGGCAGGCAGACACGCAGACAGACACGCAGGCAGACGGGCAGACAGACGGGCAGACGGACAGGCAGGCAGACAGGCAGGCAGACAGACAGACAGACAGACAGACGGGCAGACGGACAGGCAGGCAGATAGGCAGATGGACAGGCATGCAGATAGATAGATAGACGGGCAGGCAGGCAGATAGATAGATAGACGGGCAGGCAGGCAGATATGCAGACAGACAGGCAAAAATTCAGGCAGACAGATTCTCCTTGGACCTCGCTCATCAACAAACTGTTTTCTGAGATACTGAATTTGGCGCGCTTGGCACATAGTTTTGCCCATTCGAACATTCAGTTGAACAGTAGCTGAATGCCTCGATGCCTGCTTTATATAGCAAGACACAGCCACACAACCCACTGTCTCTAACCCATATTTGTGAAATGGGCGGCGGACCTAATAAACTGTCTGGAGAGTGTATATCATCGATACATGAATATAACAGAATATATAGCATGTTAACATGGGGATACATACAGTATCATCTATACATGAATATAACAGTATACAGTATATGGGTCGAGTGTTGGTTTCTTGAGTAGAGGAGCGACTCGGGCCATCCTGAAGTCAGTGGTCAGGGATGAGTTGATGAGTGAACTGAGGAAGGGGAGGTCTCCAGAGATGGTAGGGAGGAGGGGATGAGGAAGGGGAGGTCTCCAGAGATGGTAGGGAGGAGGGGATGAGGGAAGTGAGGAAGGGGAGGTCTCCAGAGATGGTAGGGAGGAGGGGATGAGGGAAGTGAGGAAGGGGAGGTCTCCAGAGATGGTAGGGAGGAGGGGATGAGTGAACTGAGGAAGGGGAAGTCTCCAGAGATGGTAGGGAGGAGGGGATGAGGGAAGTGAGGAAGGGGAGGTCTCCAGAGATGGTAGGGAGGAGGGGATGAGTGAACTGAGGAAGGGGAGGTCTCCAGAGATGGTAGGGAGGAGGGGATGAGGGAACTGAGGAAGGGGAGGTCTCCAGAGATGGTAGGGAGGAGGGGATGAGGGAACTGAGGAAGGGGAAGTCTCCAGAGATGGTAGGGAGGAGGGGATGAGGGAACTGAGGAAGGGGAGGTCTCCAGAGATGGTAGGGAGGAGGGAGGAGGGGATGAGGGAAGTGAGGAAGGGGAGGTCTCCAGAGATGGTAGGGAGGAGGGGATGAGGGAACTGAGGAAGGGGAGGTCTCCAGAGATGGTAGGGAGGAGGGGATGAGGGAACTGAGGAAGGGGAGGTCTCCAGAGATGGTAGGGATGAGTTGATGAGTGAACTGAGGAAGGGGAGGTCTCCAGAGATGGTAGGGATGAGGGGATGAGGGAACTGAGGAAGGGGAGGTCTCCAGAGATGGTAGGGAGGAGGGGATGAGGGAAGTGTGGAAGGGGAGGTCTCCAGAGATGGTAGGGAGGAGGGGATGAGGGAAGTGAGGAAGGGGAGGTCTCCAGAGATGGTAGGGAGGAGGGGATGAGGGAAGTGAGGAAGGGGAGGTCTCCAGAGATGGTAGGGATGAGTTGATGAGTGAACTGAGGAAGGGGAGGTCTCCAGAGATGGTAGGGAGGAGGGGATGAGGGAAGTGAGGAAGGGGAGGTCTCCAGAGATGGTAGGGAGGAGGGGATGAGGAAGTGAGGAAGGGGAGGTCTCCAGAGATGGTAGGGATGAGTTGATGAGTGAACTGAGGAAGGGAGGTCTCCAGAGATGGTAGGGAGGAGGGGATGAGGGAAGTGAGGAAGGGGAGGTCTCCAGAGATGGTAGGGAGGAGGGGATGAGGGAAGTGAGGAAGGGGAGGTCTCCAGAGATGGTAGGGATGAGTTGATGAGTGAACTGAGGAAGGGGAGGTCTCCAGAGATGGTAGGGAGGAGGGGATGAGGGAAGTGAGGAAGGGGAGGTCTCCAGAGATGGTAGGGATGAGTTGATGAGTGAACTGAGGAAGGGGAAGTCTCCAGAGATGGTAGGGAGGAGGGGATGAGGGAAGTGAGGAAGGGGAGGTCTCCAGAGATGGTGTGGAGAAGGGAGGAGGGGATGAGTTGATGAGGGAAGTGAGGAAGGGGAGGTCTCCAGAGATGGTGTGGAGAAGGGAGGAGGGGATGAGTTGATGAGGGAAGTGAGGAAGGGGAGGTCTCCAGAGATGGTGTGGAGAAGGGAGGAGGGGATGAGTTGATGAGGGAAGTGAGGAAGGGAGGTCTCCAGAGATGTTGTGGAGAAGGGAGGAGGGGATGAGTTGATGAGGGAAGTGAGGAAGGGGAGGTCTCCAGAGATGGTATGAAGGAGGGGATGAGGGAAGTGAGGAAGGGGAGGTCTCCAGAGATGGAAGGGAGGAGGGGATGAGTTGATGAGGGGAAGTGAGGAAGGGGAGGTCTCCAGAGATGGTGTGGAGAAGGGAGGAGGGGATGAGTTGATGAGGGAAGTGAGGAAGGGGAGGTCTCCAGAGATGTTGTGGAGAAGGGAGGAGGGAATGAGTTGATGAGGGAAGTGAGGAAGGGGAGGTCTCCAGAGATGGTGTGGAGAAGGGAGGAGGGGAAGAGTTGATGAGGGAAGTGAGGAAGGGGAGGTCTCCAGAGATGGTAGGGAGGAGGGGATGAGGGAAGTGAGGAAGGGGAGGTCTCCAGAGATGGTAGGGAGGAGGGGATGAGGGAAGTGAGGAAGGGGAGGTCTCCAGAGATGGTGTGGAGAAGGGAGGAGGGGATGAGTTGATGAGGGAAGTGAGGAAGGGGAGGTCTCCAGAGATGGTAGGGAGGAGGGGATGAGGGAAGTGAGGAAGGGGAGGTCTCCAGAGATGGAAGGGAGGAGGGGATGAGTTGATGAGGGAAGTGAGGAAGGGGAGGTCTCCAGAGATGGTAGGGAGGAGGGGATGAGGGAAGTGAGGAAGGGGAGGTCTCCAGAGATGGTGTGGAGAAGGGAGGAAGAGTTGAGCGGGCAGGATGTTGGACGGACATCACTAGTCGCAGGATTTTATCTGGAGAGAGAGGGGAGAAAGAGGCCAAGGCGTAAGGTAGTTCTGTGTGAGTGGGATCAGTGGACTCAAAAGTAGTGCACTGTGAAGAGAATAGGGTTCCATAGGACTCTGGTCTAAAGTAGTGCACTATGAAGGGAGTAGGGTTCGATAGGACTCTGGTCTATAGTAGTGCACTATGAAGGGAACAGGGCTCTGGTCTATAGTAGTGCACTACGAAGGGAACAGGGCTCTGGTCTATAGTAGTGCACTATGACAGGGAACAGGGCTCTGGTCTATAGTAGTGCACTATGACAGGGCTCTGGTCTATAGTAGTGCACTATGAAGGGAACAGGGTTCTGGTCTATAGTAGTGCACTATGACAGGGAACAGGGCTCTGGTCTATAGTAGTGCACTATGACAGGGAACAGGGCTCTGGTCTATAGTAGTGCACTATGACAGGGAACATGGCTCTGGTCTATAGAAGTGCACTATGACAGGGAACAGGGCTCTGGTCTAAAGTAGTGCACTATGACAGGGAACAGGGCTCTGGTCTAAAGTAGTGCACTATGACAGGGAACAGGGCTCTGGTCTATAGTAGTGGACTACGAAGGGAACAGGGCTCTGGTCTATAGTAGTGCACTATGACAGGGAACAGGGCTCTGGTCTATAGTAGTGCACTATGACAGGGAACAGGGCTCTGGTCTAAAGTAGTGCACTATGACAGGGAACAGGGCTCTGGTCTAAAGTAGTGCACTACGACAGGGAACAGGGCTCTGGTCTATAGTAGTGCACTATGACAGGGCTCTGGTCTATAGAAGTGGACTATGACAGGGAACAGGGCTCTGGTCTATAGTAGTGGACTATGACAGGGAACAGGGCTCTGGTCTATAGTAGTGCACTATGACAGGGAACAGGGCTCTGGTCTATAGTAGTGCACTATGACAGGGCTCTGGTCTATAGTAGTGCACTATGACAGGGAACAGGGCTCTGGTCTATAGTAGTGCACTATGACAGGGAACAGGGCTCTGGTCTAAAGTAGTGCACTACGAAGGGAACAGGGCTCTGGTCTATAGTAGTGCACTACGAAGGGAATAGGGCTCTGGTCTATAGTAGTGGACTACGAAGGGAACAGGGCTCTGGTCTATAGTAGTGCACTATGACAGGGCTCTGGTCTATAGTAGTGCACTATGACAGGGAACAGGGCTCTGGTCTATAGTAGTGGACTATGACAGGGAACAGGGCTCTGGTCTATAGTAGTGCACTATGACAGGGAACAGGGCTCTGGTCTATAGTAGTGCACTATGACAGGGAACAGGGCTCTGGTCTATAGTAGTGCACTATGACAGGGAACAGGGCTCTGGTCTATAGTAGTGCACTATGACAGGGAACAGGGCTCTGGTCTATAGAAGTGCACTATGACAGGGAACAGGGCTCTGGTCTAAAGTAGTGCACTATGACAGGGAACAGGGCTCTGGTCTATAGTAGTGCACTATGACAGGGAACAGGGCTCTGGTCTAAAGTAGTGCACTATGACAGGGAACAGGGCTCTGGTCTATAGTAGTGCACTACGAAGGGAACAGGGCTCTGTGGAGGAGTTTGGTGCTATTTTAGATTGGCCCTGTGTGTATGCAACATGATATATCTAATGATGTTAGATTATCTATATTGGTGTAAATTATGTTGTCTATATTAATGTAAATGATACTGTATGATGTAAATGTCTCTGAAAATAAACTGCCTGATCCTAAAAGAACCAATAAAAACCCAGATGACAAGCTCTCTGTCTCTCTAGAGCTCTATGTAGAATACCAGACCCAACCATAAACCTCTAGACCAGGAGGAGACAACCCTGTAGAATACCAGACCTAACCATAACCCTGTAGAGTACAAGATCTAACCATAACCCTGTATAGTACCAGACCTAACCATATCCCTGTAGAGTACCAAACCTAACCATAACCCTGTAGAGTACCAGACCTAACCATAACCCTGTAGAGCAGACCTAACTATAACCCTGTATAGTACCAGACCTAACCATAACCCACTAGACCAGGAGGAGACAGTCCTGTAGAGTACCAGACCTAACTATAACCCTGTAGAGTACCAGACCTAACCATAACCCTGTAGAGTACCAGACCTAACCATAACCCTGTATAGTACCAGACCTAACCATAACCCTGTAGAGCAGACCTAACCATAACCCTGTAGAGTACCAGACCTAACCATAACCCTGTAGAGCAGACCTAACCATAACCCTGTAGAGCAGACCTAACCATAACCCTGTAGAGCAGACCTAACCATAACCCTGTAGAGTACCAGACCTAACCATAACCCACTAGACCAGGAGGAGACAGTCCTGTAGAGTACCAGACCTAACTATAACCCTGTAGAGTACCAGACCTAACCATAACCCTGTAGAGCAGACCTAACTATAACCCTGTAGAGTACCAGACCTAACCATAACCCTGTAGAGTACCAGACCTAACCATAACCCTGTATAGTACCAGACCTAACCATAACCCTGTAGAGCAGACCTAACCATAACCCTGTAGAGTACCAGACCTAACCATAACCCTGTAGAGTACCAGACCTAACCATAACCCTGTAGAGTACCAGACCTAACCATAACCCTGTATAGTACCAGACCTAACCATAACCCTGTAGAGCAGACCTAACCATAACCCTGTAGAGTACCAGACCTAACCATAACCCTGTTGACCAGGAGGAGACAACCCGGTTTCTGGAGAGGTGCAGGTACTGTAGGATTTTGTCCCAACTCGGCACCACACGGAGTAATTGAATAGTTTAGTGATTTCCTAAATTCATCACACCTAGGCCCTCATTTATCAATCAGGCACATATCAGTGCGTAAACCATGCATGGGATCATTTCTACGCAATGTGTGAGACTTACCAATATGAACATTTACTTGAGTGTGCGTACATTTGCGTACAGCCATGACCATGCATAGGCATAGTGGTGGAATAAGGGAACTACTTGTCAAGCGTCGAATGGGGAAACTATATGTTGAAAATGTGTGAAATTGTGAGAGTAATAATTCAATAAATGTTTTATTTTAATTCTATTGTGAATTCATGTAACATATATTGACAGGCTATATCATCATTTGATCACATCAGTACATGAGTTACAATAATAATCTATATAAAGTACAGTAATTTATTACTATAGTAGCATGACCATGCCGTGCTTCTACACCTGCATTGCTTGCTGTTTGGGGTTTTAGGCTGGGTGTCGGTACAGCACTTTGTGACATCGGCTGATGTGAGAAGGGCTTTATAAATACATTTGATTTTGATTTGATGTGTTAAAAAGAAGTCATTGTGTAAACACTATAAAACACTGAGATAATGGGAAATCAAATCATCTTGCTCTTTTGGAAGATTTGGCAGATGCTGCATTTGGCAGAGAACGTGTTTATAGAGGCAAGTGGGATTTATATTGGCAGAGAATGCGTTTATAGAGGCAGGTGGGATTTATATTGGCAGAGAACGTGTTTATAGAGGCAGGTGGGATTTATATTGGCAGAGAATGCGTTTATAGAGGCAGGTGGGATTTATATTGGCAGAGAACGTGTTTATAGAGGCAGGTGGGCTTTATATTGGCAGAGAACGTGTTTATAGAGGCAGGTGGGCTTTATATTGGCAGAGAACGTGTTTATAGAGGCAGGTGGGATTTATATTGGCAGAGAACGTGTTTATAGAGGCAGGTGGGATTTATATTGGCAGAGAACGTGTTTATAGAGGCAGGTGGGATTTATATTGGCAGAGAACGTGTTTATAGAGGCAGGTGGGATTTATATTGGCAGAGAACGTGTTTATAGAGGCAGGTGGGATTTATATTGGCAGAGAACGTGTTTATAGAGGCAGGTGGGATTTATATTGGCAGAGAACGTGTTTATAGAGGCAGGTGGGCTTTATATTGGCAGAGAACGTGTTTATAGAGGCAGGTGGGATTTATATTGGCAGAGAACGTGTTTATAGAGGCAGGTGGGCTTTATATTGGCAGAGAACGTGTTTATAGAGGCAGGTGGGATTTATATTTGCAGAGAACGTGTTTATAGATGGTAACAATTACACACAGCTATCTTGTTGAAGGTGCATGGTAACAATTAGACACAGTTATCTTGTTGAAGGTGCATGGTAACAATTAGATACAGCTATCTTGTTGAAGGTGCATGGTAACAATTAGACACAGCTATCTTGTTGAAGGTGCATGGTAACAATTACACACAGCTATCTTGTTGAAGGTGCATGGTAACAATTGGACACAGCTATCTTGTTGAAGGTGCATGGTAACAATTAGACACAGCTATCTTGTTGAAGGTGCATGGTAACAATTAGACACAGCTATCTTGTTGAAGGTGCATGGTAACAATTACACACAGCTATCTTGTTGAAGGTGGATGGTTAACAATTAGACACAGCTATCTTGTTGAAGGTGCATGGTAACAATTAGACACAGCTATCTTGTTGAAGGTGCATGGTAACAATTAGATACAGCTATCTTGTTGAAGGTGCATGGTAACAATTAGACACAGCTATCTTGTTGAAGGTGCATGGTAACAATTAGATACAGCTATCTTGTTGAAGGTGCATAGTAACAATTAGACACAGCTATCTTGTTGAAGGTGCATGGTAACAATTAGATACAGCTATCTTGTTGAAGGTGCATGGTAACAATTACACACAGCTATCTTGTTGAAGGTGCATGGTAACAATTGCACACAGCTATCTTGTTGAAGGTGCATGGTAACAATTAGATACAGCTATCTTGTTGAAGGTGCATGGTAACAATTATACACAGCTATCTTGTTGAAGGTGCATGGTAACAATTGCACACAGCTATCTTGTTGAAGGTGCATGGTAACAATTAGATACAGCTATCTTGTTGAAGGTGCATGGTAACAATTAGATACAGCTACCCTCTACTATCCTAAAGCCATCTTTGGTATAATAATGACCCTAACCCTCTACTATCCTAAAACCATCTTTGGTATAATAATGACCCTAACTTAAATAATCAAGCATTTCATCATCTTAAATAACAATAATCAATTACATTTTTATAGAGTAGCCTAGCTATAGTTGGGTCAACAAATAGCGACCAAGTCTTTGAGGGCATCATCCAAAGATGGAGAGGGGCAGTTCATGGTCTTGATCGAGTTTTAATGTCACGTTTTATATCAACTGAAATGACTGCAACACTACACACCTCAGCTACTATATCAACTGAAATGACTCAACACTATACACCTCAGCTACTACATTAACTGAAATGACTCAACACTATACACCTCAGCTACTACATCAACTGAAATGACTCAACACTATACACCTCAGCTACTACATCAACTGAAATGACTGCAACACTATACACCTCAGCTACTACATAACATTTACATTTAAGTCATTTAGCAGACGCTGAAATGACTCAACACTATACACCTCAGCTACTACATCAACTGAAATGACTCAACACTATACACCTCAGCTACTACATCAACTGAAATGACTCAACACTATACATCTCAGCTACTACATCAACTGAAATGACTCAACACTATACACCTCAGCTACTACATCAACTGAAATGACTCAACACTATACATCTCAGCTACTACATCAACTGAAATGACTCAACACTATACACCTCAGCTACTACATCAACTGAAATGACTGCAACACTACACACCTCAGCTACTACATCAACTGAAATGACTCAACACTATACACCTCAGCTACTACATCAACTGAAATGACTCAACACTATACATCTCAGCTACTACATCAACTGAAATGACTGCAACACTACACACCTCAGCTACTACATCAACTGAAATGACTCAACACTACACACCTCAGCTACTACATCAACTGAAATGACTCAACACTATACACCTCAGCTACTACATCAACGGAAATGACTCAACACTATACACCTCAGCTACTACATAAACTGAAATGACTGCAACACTATACACCTCAGCTACTACATCAACTGAAATGACTCAACACTATACACCTCAGCTACTACATCAACTGAAATGACTCAACACTATACATCTCAGCTACTACATCAACTGAAATGACTGCAACACTATACACCTCAGCTACTACATCAACTGAAATGACTCAACACTATACACCTCAGCTACTACATCAACTGAAATGACTGCAACACTATACACCTCAGCTACTACATCAACTGAAATGACTCAACACTATACACCTCAGCTACTACATCAACTGAAATGACTGCAACACTATACACCTCAGCTACTACATCAACTGAAATGACTCAACACTATACACCTCAGCTACTACATCAACTGAAATGACTCAACACTATACACCTCAGCTACTACATCAACTGAAATGACTCAACACTACACACCTCAGCTACTACATCAACTGAAATGACTCAACACTATACACCTCAGCTACTACATCAACTGAAATGACTCAACACTATACACCTCAGCTACTACATCAACTGAAATGACACAACACTATACACCTCAGCTACTACATCAACTGAAATGACTCAACACTATACACCTCAGCTACTACAACAACTGAAATGACTCAACACTATACACCTCAGCTACTATATCAACTGAAATGACTGCAACACTATACACCTCAGCTACTACATCAACTGAAATGACTCAACACTATACACCTCAGCTACTACATCAACTGAAATGACTCAACACTATACACCTCAGCTACTACATCAACTGAAATGACTGCAACACTATACACCTCAGCTACTACATCAACTGAAATGACTCAACACTATACACCTCAGCTACTACATCAACTGAAATGACTCAACACTATACATCTCAGCTACTACATCAACTGAAATGACTCAACACTATACACCTCAGCTACTACATCAACATTTACATTACATTTAAGTCATTTAGCAGACGCTCTTATCCAGAGCGACTTACAAATTGGTGAATTCACCTTCTGACATCCAGTGGAACAGCCACTTTACAATAGTGCATCTAAATCATTTAAGGGGGGGGTGAGAAGGATTACTTATCCTATCCTAGGTATTCCTTGAAGAGGTGGGGTTTCAGGTGTCTCCGGAAGGTGGTGATTGACTCCGCTGTCCTGGCGTCGTGAGGGAGTTTGTTCCACCATTGGGGGCCAGAGCAGCGAACAGTTTTGACTGGGCTGAGCGAGAACTGTACTTCCTCAGTGGTAGGGAGGCGAGCAGGCCAGAGGTGGATGAACGCAGTGCCCTTGTTTGGGTGTAGGGCCTGATCAGAGCCTGGAGGTACTGCGGTGCCGTTCCCCTCACAGCTCCGTAGGCAAGCACCATGGTCTTGTAGCGGATGCGAGCTTCAACTGGAAGCCAGTGGAGAGAGCGGAGGAGCGGGGTGACGTGAGAGAACTTGGGAAGGTTGAACACCAGACGGGCTGCGGCGTTCTGGATGAGTTGTAGGGGTTTAATGGCACAGGCAGGGAGCCCAGCCAACAGCGAGTTGCAGTAATCCAGACGGGAGATGACAAGTGCCTGGATTAGGACCTGCGCCGCTTCCTGTGTGAGGCAGGGTCGTACTCTGCGGATGTTGTAGAGCATGAACCTACAGGAACGGGCCACCGCCATGATGTTAGTTTAGAACGACAGGGTGTTGTCCAGGATCACGCCAAGGTTCTTAGCGCTCTGGGAGGAGGACACAATGGAGTTGTCAACCGTGATGGCGAGATCATGGAACGGGCAGTCCTTCCCCGGGAGGAAGAGCAGCTCCGTCTTGCCGAGGTTCAGCTTGAGGTGGTGATCCGTCATCCACACTGATATGTCTGCCAGACATGCAGAGATGCGATTCGCCACCTGGTCATCAGAAGGGGGAAAGGAGAAGATTAATTGTGTGTCGTCTGCATAGCAATGATAGGAGAGACCATGTGAGGTTATGACAGAGCCAAGTGACTTGGTGTATAGCGAGAATAGGAGAGGGCCTAGAACAGAGCCCTGGGGGACACCAGTGGTGAGAGCGCGTGGCGAGGAGACAGATTCTCGCCACGCCACCTGGTAGGAGCGACCTGTCAGGTAGGACGCAATCCAAGCGTGGGCCACGCCGGAGATGCCCAACTCGGAGAGGGTGGAGAGGAGGATCTGATGGTTCACAGTATCGAAGGCAGCCGATAGGTCTAGAAGGATGAGAGCAGAGAAGAGAGAGTTAGCTTTAGCAGTGCGGAGCGCCTCCGTGATACAGAGAAGAGCAGTCTCAGTTGAATGACTAGTCTTGAAACCTGACTGATTTGGATCAAGAAGGTCATTCTGAGAGAGATAGCGGGAGAGCTGGCCAAGGACGGCACGTTCAAGAGTTTTGGAGAGAAAAGAAAGAAGGGATACTGGTCTGTAGTTGTTGACATCGGAGGGATCGAGTGTAGGTTTTTTCAGAAGGGGTGCAACTCTCGCTCTCTTGAAGACGGAAGGGACGTAGCCAGCGGTCAGGGATGAGTTGATGAGCGAGGTGAGGTGAGGTAAGGGAGAAGGTCTCCGGAAATGGTCTGGAGAAGAGAGGAGGGGATAGGGTCAAGCGGGCAGGTTGTTGGGCGGCCGGCCGTCACAAGAAGCGAGATTTCATCTGGAGAGAGAGGGGAGAAAGAGGTCAGAGCACAGGGTAGGGCAGTGTGAGCAGAACCAGCGGTGTCGTTTGACTTAGCAAACGAGGATCGGATGTCGTCGACCTTCTTTTCAAAATGGTTGACGAAGTCATCTGCAGAGAGGGAGGAGGGGGGAGGGGAGGAGGATTCAGGAGGGAGGAGAAGGTGGCAAAGAGCTTCCTAGGGTTAGAGGCAGATGCTTGGAATTTAGAGTGGTAGAAAGTGGCTTTAGCAGCAGAGAAAGTGGCTTTAGCAGCTACTACATCAACTGAAATGACTGCAAAACTATACACCTCAGCTACTACATCAACTGAAATGACTCAACACTATACACCTCAGCTACTACATCAACTGAAATGACTGCAACACTACACACCTCAGCTACTACACCAACTGAAATGACTGCAACACTATACACCTCAGCTACTACATCAACTGAAATGACTCAACACTACACACCTCAGCTACTACATCAACTGAAATGACTCAACACTACACACCTCAGCTACTACATCAACTGAAATTACATCAACTGAAAACACTATACATCTCAGCTACTACATCAACTGAAATGACTCAACACTACACACCTCAGCTACTACATCAACTGAAATGACTGCAACACTATACACCTCAGCTACTACATCAACTGAAATGACTCAACACTACACACCTCAGCTACTACATCAACTGAAATGACTCAACACTACACACCTCAGCTACTACATCAACTGAAATTACTCAACACTATACATCTCAGCTACTACATCAACTGAAATGACTCAACATTACACACCTCAGCTACTACATCAACTGAAATGACTGCAACACTATACACCTCAGCTACTATATCAACTGAAATGACTGCAACACTATACACCTCAGCTACTACATCAACTGAAATGACTCAACACTATACACCTCAGCTACTACATCAACTGAAATGACTCAACACTATACACCTCAGCTACTACATCAACTGAAATGACTGCAACACTATACACCTCAGCTACTACATCAACTGAAATGACTCAACACTATACACCTCAGCTACTACATCAACTGAAATGACTCAACACTATACATCTCAGCTACTACATCAACTGAAATGACTCAACACTATACACCTCAGCTACTACATCAACATTTACATTACATTTAAGTCATTTAGCAGACGCTCTTATCCAGAGCGACTTACAAATTGGTGAATTCACCTTCTGACATCCAGTGGAACAGCCACTTTACAATAGTGCATCTAAATCATTTAAGGGGGGGGGGGTGAGAAGGATTACTTATCCTATCCTAGGTATTCCTTGAAGAGGTGGGGTTTCAGGTGTCTCCGGAAGGTGGTGATTGACTCCGCTGTCCTGGCGTCGTGAGGGAGTTTGTTCCACCATTGGGGGGCCAGAGCAGCGAACAGTTTTGACTGGGCTGAGCGAGAACTGTACTTCCTCAGTGGTAGGGAGGCGAGCAGGCCAGAGGTGGATGAACGCAGTGCCCTTGTTTGGGTGTAGGGCCTGATCAGAGCCTGGAGGTACTGCGGTGCCGTTCCCCTCACAGCTCCGTAGGCAAGCACCATGGTCTTGTAGCGGATGCGAGCTTCAACTGGAAGCCAGTGGAGAGAGCGGAGGAGCGGGGTGACGTGAGAGAACTTGGGAAGGTTGAACACCAGACGGGCTGCGGCGTTCTGGATGAGTTGTAGGGGTTTAATGGCACAGGCAGGGAGCCCAGCCAACAGCGAGTTGCAGTAATCCAGACGGGAGATGACAAGTGCCTGGATTAGGACCTGCGCCGCTTCCTGTGTGAGGCAGGGTCGTACTCTGCGGATGTTGTAGAGCATGAACCTACAGGAACGGGCCACCGCCATGATGTTAGTTTAGAACGACAGGGTGTTGTCCAGGATCACGCCAAGGTTCTTAGCGCTCTGGGAGGAGGACACAATGGAGTTGTCAACCGTGATGGCGAGATCATGGAACGGGCAGTCCTTCCCCGGGAGGAAGAGCAGCTCCGTCTTGCCGAGGTTCAGCTTGAGGTGGTGATCCGTCATCCACACTGATATGTCTGCCAGACATGCAGAGATGCGATTCGCCACCTGGTCATCAGAAGGGGGAAAGGAGAAGATTAATTGTGTGTCGTCTGCATAGCAATGATAGGAGAGACCATGTGAGGTTATGACAGAGCCAAGTGACTTGGTGTATAGCGAGAATAGGAGAGGGCCTAGAACAGAGCCCTGGGGGACACCAGTGGTGAGAGCGCGTGGCGAGGAGACAGATTCTCGCCACGCCACCTGGTAGGAGCGACCTGTCAGGTAGGACGCAATCCAAGCGTGGGCCACGCCGGAGATGCCCAACTCGGAGAGGGTGGAGAGGAGGATCTGATGGTTCACAGTATCGAAGGCAGCCGATAGGTCTAGAAGGATGAGAGCAGAGAAGAGAGAGTTAGCTTTAGCAGTGCGGAGCGCCTCCGTGATACAGAGAAGAGCAGTCTCAGTTGAATGACTAGTCTTGAAACCTGACTGATTTGGATCAAGAAGGTCATTCTGAGAGAGATAGCGGGAGAGCTGGCCAAGGACGGCACGTTCAAGAGTTTTGGAGAGAAAAGAAAGAAGGGATACTGGTCTGTAGTTGTTGACATCGGAGGGATCGAGTGTAGGTTTTTTCAGAAGGGGTGCAACTCTCGCTCTCTTGAAGACGGAAGGGACGTAGCCAGCGGTCAGGGATGAGTTGATGAGCGAGGTGAGGTAAGGGTAAGGGAGAAGGTCTCCGGAAATGGTCTGGAGAAGAGAGGAGGGGATAGGGTCAAGCGGGCAGGTTGTTGGGCGGCCGGCCGTCACAAGAAGCGAGATTTCATCTGGAGAGAGATGGGAGAAAGAGGTCAGAGCACAGGGTAGGGCAGTGTGAGCAGAACCAGCGGTGTCGTTTGACTTAGCAAACGAGGATCGGATGTCGTCGACCTTCTTTTCAAAATGGTTGACGAAGTCATCTGCAGAGAGGGAGGAGGGGGGAGGGGGAGGAGGATTCAGGAGGGAGGAGAAGGTGGCAAAGAGCTTCCTAGGGTTAGAGGCAGATGCTTGGAATTTAGAGTGGTAGAAAGTGGCTTTAGCAGCAGAGAAAGTGGCTTTAGCAGCTACTACATCAACTGAAATGACTGCAAAACTATACACCTCAGCTACTACATCAACTGAAATGACTCAACACTATACACCTCAGCTACTACATCAACTGAAATGACTGCAACACTACACACCTCAGCTACTACACCAACTGAAATGACTGCAACACTATACACCTCAGCTACTACATCAACTGAAATGACTCAACACTACACACCTCAGCTACTACATCAACTGAAATGACTCAACACTACACACCTCAGCTACTACATCAACTGAAATTACTCAACACTATACATCTCAGCTACTACATCAACTGAAATGACTCAACACTACACACCTCAGCTACTACATCAACTGAAATGACTGCAACACTATACACCTCAGCTACTACATCAACTGAAATGACTCAACACTACACACCTCAGCTACTACATCAACTGAAATGACTCAACACTACACACCTCAGCTACTACATCAACTGAAATTACTCAACACTATACATCTCAGCTACTACATCAACTGAAATGACTCAACATTACACACCTCAGCTACTACATCAACTGAAATGACTGCAACACTATACACCTCAGCTACTATATCAACTGAAATGACTGCAACACTATACACCTCAGCTACTACATCAACTGAAATGACTCAACACTATACACCTCAGCTACTACATCAACTGAAATGACTCAACACTATACACCTCAGCTACTACATCAACTGAAATGACTGCAACACTATACACCTCAGCTACTACATCAACTGAAATGACTCAACACTATACACCTCAGCTACTACATCAACTGAAATGACTCAACACTATACATCTCAGCTACTACATCAACTGAAATGACTCAACACTATACACCTCAGCTACTACATCAACATTTACATTACATTTAAGTCATTTAGCAGACGCTCTTATCCAGAGCGACTTACAAATTGGTGAATTCACCTTCTGACATCCAGTGGAACAGCCACTTTACAATAGTGCATCTAAATCATTTAAGGGGGGGTGAGAAGGATTACTTATCCTATCCTAGGTATTCCTTGAAGAGGTGGGGTTTCAGGTGTCTCCGGAAGGTGGTGATTGACTCCGCTGTCCTGGCGTCGTGAGGGAGTTTGTTCCACCATTGGGGGGCCAGAGCAGCGAACAGTTTTGACTGGGCTGAGCGAGAACTGTACTTCCTCAGTGGTAGGGAGGCGAGCAGGCCAGAGGTGGATGAACGCAGTGCCCTTGTTTGGGTGTAGGGCCTGATCAGAGCCTGGAGGTACTGCGGTGCCGTTCCCCTCACAGCTCCGTAGGCAAGCACCATGGTCTTGTAGCGGATGCGAGCTTCAACTGGAAGCCAGTGGAGAGAGCGGAGGAGCGGGGTGACGTGAGAGAACTTGGGAAGGTTGAACACCAGACGGGCTGCGGCGTTCTGGATGAGTTGTAGGGGTTTAATGGCACAGGCAGGGAGCCCAGCCAACAGCGAGTTGCAGTAATCCAGACGGGAGATGACAAGTGCCTGGATTAGGACCTGCGCCGCTTCCTGTGTGAGGCAGGGTCGTACTCTGCGGATGTTGTAGAGCATGAACCTACAGGAACGGGCCACCGCCATGATGTTAGTTTAGAACGACAGGGTGTTGTCCAGGATCACGCCAAGGTTCTTAGCGCTCTGGGAGGAGGACACAATGGAGTTGTCAACCGTGATGGCGAGATCATGGAACGGGCAGTCCTTCCCCGGGAGGAAGAGCAGCTCCGTCTTGCCGAGGTTCAGCTTGAGGTGGTGATCCGTCATCCACACTGATATGTCTGCCAGACATGCAGAGATGCGATTCGCCACCTGGTCATCAGAAGGGGGAAAGGAGAAGATTAATTGTGTGTCGTCTGCATAGCAATGATAGGAGAGACCATGTGAGGTTATGACAGAGCCAAGTGACTTGGTGTATAGCGAGAATAGGAGAGGGCCTAGAACAGAGCCCTGGGGGACACCAGTGGTGAGAGCGCGTGGCGAGGAGACAGATTCTCGCCACGCCACCTGGTAGGAGCGACCTGTCAGGTAGGACGCAATCCAAGCGTGGGCCACGCCGGAGATGCCCAACTCGGAGAGGGTGGAGAGGAGGATCTGATGGTTCACAGTATCGAAGGCAGCCGATAGGTCTAGAAGGATGAGAGCAGAGAAGAGAGAGTTAGCTTTAGCAGTGCGGAGCGCCTCCGTGATACAGAGAAGAGCAGTCTCAGTTGAATGACTAGTCTTGAAACCTGACTGATTTGGATCAAGAAGGTCATTCTGAGAGAGATAGCGGGAGAGCTGGCCAAGGACGGCACGTTCAAGAGTTTTGGAGAGAAAAGAAAGAAGGGATACTGGTCTGTAGTTGTTGACATCGGAGGGATCGAGTGTAGGTTTTTTCAGAAGGGGTGCAACTCTCGCTCTCTTGAAGACGGAAGGGACGTAGCCAGCGGTCAGGGATGAGTTGATGAGCGAGGTGAGGTGAGGTAAGGGAGAAGGTCTCCGGAAATGGTCTGGAGAAGAGAGGAGGGGATAGGGTCAAGCGGGCAGGTTGTTGGGCGGCCGGCCGTCACAAGAAGCGAGATTTCATCTGGAGAGAGAGGGGAGAAAGAGGTCAGAGCACAGGGTAGGGCAGTGTGAGCAGAACCAGCGGTGTCGTTTGACTTAGCAAACGAGGATCGGATGTCGTCGACCTTCTTTTCAAAATGGTTGACGAAGTCATCTGCAGAGAGGGAGGAGGGGGGAGGGGGAGGAGGATTCAGGAGGGAGGAGAAGGTGGCAAAGAGCTTCCTAGGGTTAGAGGCAGATGCTTGGAATTTAGAGTGGTAGAAAGTGGCTTTAGCAGCAGAGAAAGTGGCTTTAGCAGCTACTACATCAACTGAAATGACTGCAAAACTATACACCTCAGCTACTACATCAACTGAAATGACTCAACACTATACACCTCAGCTACTACATCAACTGAAATGACTGCAACACTACACACCTCAGCTACTACATCAACTGAAATGACTGCAACACTATACACCTCAGCTACTACATCAACTGAAATGACTCAACACTACACACCTCAGCTACTACATCAACTGAAATGACTCAACACTACACACCTCAGCTACTACATCAACTGAAATTACTCAACACTATACATCTCAGCTACTACATCAACTGAAATGACTCAACATTACACACCTCAGCTACTACATCAACTGAAATGACTGCAACACTATACACCTCAGCTACTACATCAACTGAAATGACTCAACACTACACACCTCAGCTACTACATCAACTTAAATGACTCAACACTACACACCTCAGCTACTACATCAACTGAAATGACTCAACACTACACACCTCAGCTACTACATCAACTGAAATGACTCAACACTATACACCTCAGCTACTACATCAACTGAAATGACTCAACACTACACACCTCAGCTACTACATCAACTGAAATGACTCAACACTACACACCTCAGCTACTACATCAACTGAAATGACTGCAACATTTCAGAGCTGCACTTAGTTTCAGAGTGGGTAGCAAGGAATAAGTTAACTAAATATTTCTAAAACTAAAAGCATTGTATTTGGGATAAATCCTTCACTAAACCCTAATCCTCAACTACATGTTGTAATGAATAATGCGGTAATTGAGCAAGTTGAGGTGACTAAACTGCTTGGTGTAACCCTGGACTGTAAAGTGTCATGGTCAAAACATATTGATACAACAGTAGAAAAGATGGGGAGAAGTCTGTCCATAATAAAGCGCTGCTCTACTTTCTTAACAGCACTATCAACAAGGCAGGTCCTACAGGCCCTAGTTTCTACCTTCTTAACAGCACTATCAACAAGGCAGGCCCTAGTTTCTACCTTCTTAATAACACTATCAACAGGGCAGGTCCTACAGGCCCTAGTTTCTACCTTCTTAACAACACTATCAACAGGGCAGGTCCTACAGGCCCTGGTTTCTACCTTCTTAACAACACTATCAACAGGGCAGGTCCTACAGGCCCTAGTTTCTACCTTCTTATCAACACTATCAACAAGGCAGGTCTTACAGGCCCTAGTTTCTACCTTCTTAACAGCACTATCAACAGGGCAGTACAAATCAGCTGGGCTTGACAATCTGGACCCTCTATTTCTGAAACTATCCGCCGCCATTGTCGCAACCCTATTACCAGCCTGTTCAACCTCTCTTTCATATCGTCTGAGATCCCCAAGGATTGGAAAGCTGCCGCAGTCATCCCCCTCTTCAAAGGGGGAGACACCCTGGACCCAAACTGTTACAGACCTATATCCATCCTGCACCTGCCTATCTAAGGTCTTCGAAAGCCAAGTCAACAAACAGGTCACTGACCATCTCGAATCCCACCGTACCTTCTCCGCTGTGCAATCTGGTTTCCGAGCCGGTCACGGGTGCACCTCAGCCACGCTCAAGGTCCTAAACGATATCATAACGGCCATCGATAAAAGACAGTACTGTGCAGCCTTGCCAAGGCTTTCGACTCTGTCAATCACCATATTCTTATCGGCAGACTCAGTAGCCTTGGTTTTTCTGATGACTGCCTTGCCTGGTTCACCAACTACTAAGCAGACAGAGTTCAGTGTGTCAAATCGGAGGGCATGCTGTCCGGTCCTCTGGCAGTCTCTATGGGGGTGCCACAGGGTTCAATTCTCGGGCCGACTCTTTTCTCTGTATATATCAATGATGTTGCTCTTGCTGCGGGCGATTCCCTGATCCACCTCTACGCAGACGACACCATTCTATATACTTCCAACCCGCCCTTGGACACTGTGCTATCTAACCTCCAAACAAGCTTCAATGCCATACAACACTCCTTCCGTTGCCTCCAACTGTTCTTAAACGCTAGTAAAACCAAATGCATGCTTTTCAACCGTTCGCTGCCTGCACCCGCACGCCTGATTAGTATCACCACCCTGGATGGTTCCGACCTTGAATATGTGGACATCTATAAGTACCTAGGTGTCTGGCTAGACTGTAAACTCTCCTTCCAGACTCATATCAAACATCTCCAATCGAAAATCAAATCTAGAGTCGGCTTTCTATTCCGCAACAAAGCCTCCTTCACTCACGCCGCCAAACTTACCCCAGTAAAACTGACTATCCTACCGATCCTCGACTTTGGCGACGTCATCTACAAAATAGCTTCCAACACTCTACTCAGCAAACTGGATGCAGTTTATCACAGTGCCATCCGTTTTGTCACTAAAGCACCTTATACCACCCACCACTGCGACTTGTATGCTCCAGTCGGCTGGCCCTCGCTACATATTCGTCGCCAGACCCACTGGTTCCAGGTCATCTACAAGTCCATGCTAGGTAAAGCTCCGCCTTATCTCAGTTCACTGGTCACGATGGCAACACCCACCCATAGCACGCGCTCCAGCAGGTGTATCTCACTGATCATCCCTAAAGCCAACACCTCATTTGGCCGCCTTTCGTTCCAGTTCTCTGCTGCCTGTGACTGGAACAAATTGCAAAAATTGCTGAAGTTGGAGACCTTTATCTCCCTCACCAACTTCAAACATCTGCTATCTGAGCAGCTAACTGATCGCTGCAGCTGTACATAGTCTTATCAGTAAATAGCCCACCCAATTTTACCTACCTCATCCCCATACTGTTTTTATTTAATTACTTTTCTGCTCTTTTGCACACCAATATCTCTACCTGTCACTCCAGTGTTAATCTGCAAAATTGTAATTATTTGCCTACCTCCTCATGCCTTTTGCACACAATGTATATAGACTCTTTTTTTCTACTGTGTTATTGACTTGTTAATTGTTTACTCCATGTGTAACTCTGTGTTGTCTGTTCACACTGCTATGCTTTATCTTGGCCAGGCCGCAGTTGCAAATGAGAACTTGTTCTCAACTAGCCTACCTGGTTAAATAAAGGTAAAATAAAAGGGCAGGTCCTACAGGCCCTAGTTTCTACCTTCTTATCAACACTATCAACAAGGCAGGTCCTAAAGGCTCTAGTTTCTACCATCTTAACAGCACTATCAACAGGGCAGGTCCTACAGGCCCTAGTTTCTACCTTCTTAACAACACTATCAACAAGGCAGGTCCTACAGGTCCTAGTTTCTACCTTCTTATCAACACTATCAACAAGGCTGGTCCTACAGGCTCTAGTTTTGTTGCACCTTGACTACTGTTCAGTCGTGTGGTCAGGTGCCACAGAAAATGTTTTTTTTGTACTAAGTACTACATAGAGCTATGACTACATGGAACTCAATTATACATCAAGTAACTGATGCAGCAGTAGAATCATATTTAAAAAACAGATTAAAACCACCTTATGGAACAGCGGGGACTTGAAGCAACACAAACATAGACACACACTATACAAATACACATTTATTTAAATCAAATTTATTTATATAGCCCTTCTTACATCAGCTGATATCTCAAAGTGCTGTACAGAAACCCAGCTTAAAACCCCAAACAGCAAGCAATGCAGGTGTAGAAGCACGTTGGCTAGGAAAAACTCCCTAGAAAGGCCAAAACCTAGGAAGAAACCTAGAGAGGAACCAGGCTATGTGGGGTGGCCAGTCCTCTTCTGGCTGTGCCGGGTGGAGATTATAAACCTAGAGAGGAACCAGGCTATGTGGGGTGGCCAGTCCTCTTCTGGCTGTGCCGGGTGGAGATTATAAACCTAGAGAGGAACCAGGCTATGTGGGGTGGCCAGTCCTCTTCTGGCTGTGCCGGGTGGAGATTATAAACCTAGAGAGGAACCAGGCTATGTGGGGTGACCAGTCCTCTTCTGGCTGTGCCTGGTGGAGATTATAAACCTAGAGAGGAACCAGGCTATGAGGGGTGACCAGTCCTCTTCTGGCTGTGCCGGGTGGAGATGATAACATTTACATGGCCAAGATGTTCAAACGTTCATAAATAACCAGCATGGTCAAATAATAATAATCACAGTAGTTGTCGAGGGTGCAACAAGTCAGCACCTCAGGAGTAAATGTCAGTTGGCTTTTCATAGCCGATCATTGAGAGTATTAAGAGTTTAAGACTATACACTGCCTTGGCAGCAGCTAATGGGGATCCATAAAAAATACTAATACTGCCATTCAGGGAGAGGTTGTTGCTCTGGCAACCCACCAGGTCACTGAGCTTCTCTCTGTAGGTTGACTCATCACCAGGCCTACCAGCGTCGTGTCATCAGCAAACCTAATGGTGTTGGAGTCTTGCGTGGCCATGCAGTCGTAGGTGAACAGGGAGTACATGAGGGGACTAAGCACACACCACTGTAGGGGCTCCAGTGTTGAGGGTCAGTGTGGCGGAGGTGATGTTTCCTCATCACCTTGGGTCAGCATTTCAGGAAGTCCAGGATCCAGTTGCAGAGGGATGTGTTCAGACTTAGAGTCCTAAGCTTGGTGATGAGCTCAGAGGGGACAATGGTGTTGAATGCTGAGCTGTAGTCAATGAACAGCATTCTCACATAGGTATTCCTCTTAACTACAGTAGGTGGGTGAGGGCAGTGTGGAGAGGGTTAGGGTTAGGGTGAGGGCAGTGTGGAGAGGGTTAGGGTGAGGGCAGTGTGGAGAGGGTTAGGGTTAGGGTGAGGGCAGTGTGGAGAGGGTTAGGGTTAGGGTGAGGGCAGTGTGGAGAGGGTTAGGGTTAGGGTGAGGGCAGTGTGGAGAGGGTTAGGGTTAGGGTGAGGGCAGTGTGGAGAGGGTTAGGGTTAGGGTGAGGGCAGTGTGGAGAGGGTTAGGGTTAGGGTGAGGGCAGTGTGGAGAGGGTTAGGGTTAGGGTGAGGGCAGTGTGGAGAGGGTTAGGGTTAGGGTGAGGGCAGTGTGGAGAGGGTTAGGGTTAGGGTGCGGGCAGTGTGGAGAGGGTTAGGGTTAGGGTGAGGGCAGTGTGGAGAGGGTTAGGGTTAGGGTGAGGGCAGTGTGGAGAGGGTTAGGGTGAGGGCAGTGTGGTTAGGGTTAGGGTGAGGGCAGTGTGGAGAGGGTTAGGGTTAGGGTGAGGGCAGTGTGGAGAGGGTTAGGGTTAGGGTGAGGGGGGGCAGTGTGGAGAGGGTTAGGGTTAGGGTGAGGGCAGTGTGGAGAGGGTTAGGGTGAGGGCAGTGGAGAGGGTTAGGGTTAGGGTGAGGGGAGTGTGGAGAGGGTTAGGGTTAGGGTGAGGGCAGTGTGGAGAGGGTTAGGGTTAGGGTGAGGGCAGTGTGGAGAGGGTTAGGGTTAGGGTGAGGGCAGTGTGGAGAGGGTTAGGGTTAGGGTGAGGGCAGCTGGAGAGGGTTAGGGTTAGGGTGAGGGCCTGTGGAGAGGTTAGGGTTAGGGTGCAGGGCAGTGTGGAGAGGGTTAGGGTTAGGGTGAGGGCAGTGTGGAGAGGGTTAGGGTTACACACAGGGCAGTGTGGAGAGGGTTAGGGTTAGGGTGAGGGCGTGTGGAGAGGGTTAGGGTTAGGGTGAGGGCAGTGTGGAGAGGGTTAGGGTGATGGGCAGTGTGGAGAGGGTTAGGGTTAGGGTAGGGCAGTGTGGAGAGGGTTAGGGTTAGGTGAGGGATGTGGTTAGGGTTAGGGTGAGGGCAGTGTGGAGAGGGTTAGGGTTAGGGTAGGGCACCCAATTGAGATTGGTCATCTATGGATCTGCCGGGCGGTATGCACAGTGGAGTGGGCTAATCAGAGGGGAGTAGTGGATGAAGATAAAGGTGATGCGATCATGTAGCCACTGGACTTCTCCATCTCAATGTATAGCACCCACTTAGGTGATGCCTCACTACACACAGCTCAGCTCAGAGTAGTAGCACCCACTTAGGTGATGCCTCACCACACAGCTCAGAGTAGTAGCACCCACTTAGGTGATGCCTCACCACACACAGCTCAGAGTAGTAGCACCCACTTAGGTGATGCCTCACTACACAGCTCAGAGTAGTAGCACCCACTTAGGTGATGCCTCACCACACAGCTCAGAGTAGTAGCACCCACTTAGGTGATGCCTCACCACACAGCTCAGAGTAGTAGCACCCACTTAGGTGATGCCTCACCACACAGCTCAGAGTAGTAGCACCCACTTAGGTGATGCCTCACCACACAGCTCAGAGTAGTAGCACCCACTTAGGTGATGCCTCACCACACAGCTCAGAGTAGTAGCACCCACTTAGGTGATGCCTCACCACACAGCTCAGAGTAGTAGCACCCACTTAGGTGATGCCTCACCACACAGCTCAGAGTAGTAGCGCCCACTTAGGTGATGCCTCACCACACAGCTCAGAGTAGTAGCACCCACTTAGGTGATGCCTCACTACACAGCTCAGAGTAGTAGCACCCACTTAGGTGATGCCTCAGCAGAGACCTAGACAACCAGGTGAGGGGAGTTCCTTACTGAGACCTAGACAACCAGGTGAGGGGAGTTCCTTACTGAGACCTAGACAACCAGGTGAGGGGAGTTCCTTACTGAGACCCCAACAACCAGGTGAGGGGAGTTCCTTACTGAGACCTAGACAACCAGGTGAGGGGAGTTCCTTACTGAGACCTGGACAACCAGGTGAGGGGAGTTCCTTACTGAGACCTAGACAACCAGGCGAGGGGAGTTCCTTACTGAGACCCCAGCAACCAGGTGAGGGGAGTTCCTTACTGAGACCCCAACAACCAGGTGAGGGGAGTTCCTTACTGAGACCTGGACAACCAGGTGAGGGGAGTTCCTTACTGAGACCTAGACAACCAGGTGAGGGGAGTTCCTTACTGAGACCTAGACAACCAGGTGAGGGGAGGAGTTCCATACTGAGACCTAGACGACCAGGTGAGGGGAGTTCCTTACTGAGACCTAGACAACCAGGTGAGGGGAGTTCCTTACTGAGACCTAGACAACCAGGTGAGGGGAGGAGTTCCATACTGAGACCTAGACAACCAGGTGAGGGGAGTTCCTTACTGAGACCCCAACAACCAGGTGAGGGGAGGAGTTCCATACTGAGACCTGGACAACCAGGTGAGGGGAGTTCCTTACTGAGATCTAGACAACCAGGTGAGGGGAGTTCCTTACTGAGATCTAGACAACCAGGTGAGGGGAGTTCTTTACTGAGACCCCAACAACCAGGTGAGGGGAGTTCCTTACTGAGACCTAGACAACCAGGTGAGGGGAGTTCCTTACTGAGACCTAGACAACCAGGTGAGGGGAGTTCCTTACTGAGACCTAGACAACCAGGTGAGGGGAGTTCCTTACTGAGACCTGGACAACCAGGTGAGGGGAGTTCCTTACTGAGACCCCAACAACCAGGTGAGGGGAGTTCCTTACTGAGACCTAGACAACCAGGTGAGGGGAGTTCCTTACAAATTAGTGACCTTAATTCATCAATCAAGTACAAGGGAGGAGCGAAAACCCACAGACACTCTTCCCGCCGTGTAATCAGGTGACTGTTCAACTGTACATACATGTTATACTGATCACACTGTAAGGCTCTACTGATCACATTATAAGGCTCTATGTTATACTGATCACACTATAAGGCTCTACTGATCACATTATAAGGCTCTATGTTATACTGATCACACTGTAAGGCTCTACTGATCACACTATAAGGCTCTATGTTCTACTGATCACACTATAAGGCTCTATGTTATACTGATCACACTGTAAGGCTCTACTGGTCACACTGTAAGGCTCTACTGATCACACTATAAGGCTCTATGTTATACTGATCACACTATAAGGCTCTACTGATCACACTATAAGGCTCTATGTTCTACTGATCACACTATAAGGCTCTATGTTATACTGATCACACTGTAAGGCTCTACTGATCACACTATAAGGCTCTATGTTATACTGATCACACTATAAGGCTCTACTGATCACACTATAAGGCTCTATGTTATACTGATCACACTGTAAGGCTCTATGTTCTACTGATCACACTATAAGGCTCTATGTTCTACTGATCACACAATAAGGCTCTATGTTATACTGATCACACTATAAGGCTCTACTGATCACACTGTAAGGCTCTACTGATCACACTGTAAGGCTCTACTGATCACACTATAAGGCTCTATGTTATACTGATCACACTATAAGGCTCTACTGATCACACTATAAGGCCTTACTGATCACACTATAAGGCTCTACTGATCACACTATAAGGCTCTACTGATCACACTATAAGGCTCTACTGATCACACTATAAGGCTCTACTGATCACACTATAAGGCTCTACTGATCACACTATAAGGATCTATGTTATACTGATCACACTATAAGGCTCTATGTTATACTGATCACACTGTAAGGCTCTACTGATCACACTATAAGGCTCTACTGATCACACTATAAGGCTCTACTGATCACACTATAAGGCTCTACTGATCACACTATAAGGCTCTACTGATCACTCTATAAGGCTCTACTGATCACTCTATAAGGCTCTACTGATCACACTATAAGGCTCTAGTGATCACACTATAAGGCTCTAGTGATCACACTATAAGGCTCTACTGATCACACTACAAGGCTCTACTGATCACACTATAAGGCTCTATGTTCTACTGATCACACTATAAGGCTCTACTGATCACACTATAAGGCTCTAGTGATCACACTATAAGGCTCTAGTGATCACACTATAAGGCTCTACTGATCACACTATAAGGCTCTACTGATCACACTATAAGGCTCTATGTTCTACTGATCACACTATAAGGCTCTACTGATCACACTATAAGGTTCTACTGATCACACTATAAGGCTCTACTGATCACACTATAAGGCTCTATGTTCTACTGATCACACTATAAGGCTCTACTGATCACTCTATAAGGCTCTACTGATCACACTATAAGGCTCTATGTTATACTGATCACACTATAAGGCTCTATGTTCTACTGATCACACTATAAGGCTCTATGTTATACTGATCACACTGTAAGGCTCTACTGATCACACTGTAAGGCTCTACTGATCACACTATAAGGCTCTATGTTATACTGATCACACTATAAGGCTCTACTGATCACACTATAAGGCCTTACTGATCACACTATAAGGCTCTACTGATCACACTATAAGGCTCTACTGATCACACTATAAGGCTCTACTGATCACACTATAAGGCTCTACTGATCACACTATAAGGCTCTACTGATCACACTATAAGGCTGTATGTTATACTGATCACACTATAAGGCTCTATGTTATACTGATCACACTGTAAGGCTCTACTGATCACACTATAAGGCTCTACTGATCACACTATAAGGCTCTACTGATCACACTATAAGGCTCTACTGATCACTCTATAAGGCTCTACTGATCACTCTATAAGGCTCTACTGATCACACTATAAGGCTCTACTGATCACACTATAAGGCTCTAGTGATCACACTATAAGGCTCTACTGATCACACTATAAGGCTCTATGTTCTACTGATCACACTATAAGGCTCTACCGATCACACTATAAGGCTCTAGTGATCACACTATAAGGCTCTAGTGATCACACTATAAGGCTCTACTGATCACACTATAAGGCTCTACTGATCACACTATAAGGCTCTATGTTCTACTGATCACACTATAAGGCTCTACTGATCACACTATAAGGCTCTACTGATCACTCTATAAGGCTCTACTGATCACTCTATAAGGCTCTACTGATCACACTATAAGGCTCTAGTGATCACACTATAAGGCTCTACTGATCACACTATAAGGCTCTACTGATCACACTATAAGGCTCTATGTTCTACTGATCACACTATAAGGCTCTACTGATCACACTATATGGCTCTACTGATCACACTATAAGGTTCTACTGATCACACTATAAGGCTCTACTGATCACACTATAAGGCTCTATGTTCTACTGATCACACTATAAGGCTCTACTGATCACACTATAAGGCTCTACTGATCACTCTATAAGGCTCTACTGATCACACTATAAGGCTCTATGTTATACTGATCACACCATAAGGCTCTATGTTATACTGATCACACTATAAGGCTCTACTGATCACACTATAAGGCTCTATGTTATACTGATCACACTGTAAGGCTCTACTGATCACACTATAAGGCTCTATGTTATACTGATCACACCATAAGGCTCTACTGATCACACTATAAGGCTCTATGTTATACTGATCACACTAAAGTTCTACTGTTCTACTGATCACACTATAAGGCTCTACTGATCACACTATAAGGCTCTACTGATCACTCTATAAGGCTCTACTGATCACTCTATAAGGCTCTATGTCATACTGATCACACCATAAGGCTCTACTGATCACACTATAAGGCTCTATGTTATACTGATCACACCATAAGGCTCTACTGATCACACTATAAGGCTCTATGTTATACTGATCACACTATAAGGTTCTACTGATCACACTATAAGGCTCTACTGATCACACTATAAGGCTCTACTGATCACTCTATAAGGCTCTACTGATCACTCTATAAGGCTCTATGTTATACTGATCACACCATAAGGCTCTACTGATCACACTATAAGGCTCTATGTTATACTGATCACACCATAAGGCTCTACTGATCACACTATAAGGCTCTACTGATCACACTATAAGGCTCTACTGATCACACTATAAGGCTCTACTGATCACACTATAAGGCTCTACTGATCACACTATAAGGCTCTACTGATCACTCTATAAGGCTCTACTGATCACACTATAAGGCTCTATGTTATACTGATCACACCATAAGGCTCTATGTTATACTGATCACACTATAAGGCTCTACTGATCACACTATAAGGCTCTATGTTATACTGATCACACTATAAGGCTCTACTGATCACACTATAAGGCTCTATGTTCTACTGATCACACTATAATAATATATCCCATTTAGCAGGCTTTTGTCCAAAGCGACTTATCAAGTCGGCTGGGGCCACTACTTTTACATACTACTTTTACATATGGGTGGTCCCATAAGGAATCGAACCCATCACACTATAAGGGTTCTACTACTGATCACACTATAAGGCTCTACTGATCACTCTATAAGGCTCTACTGATCACTCTATAAGGCTCTACTGATCACACTATAAGGCTCTACTGATCACACTATAAGGCTCTACTGATCACACTATAAGGCTCTACTGATCACACTATAAGGCTCTATGTTCTACTGATCACACTATAAGGCTCTACTGATCACACTATAAGGCTCTAGTGATCACACTATAAGGCTCTAGTGATCACACTATAAGGCTCTACTGATCACACTATAAGGCTCTACTGATCACACTATAAGGCTCTATGTTCTACTGATCACACTATAAGGCTCCACTGATCACACTATAAGGCTCTACTGATCACTCTATAAGGCTCTACTGATCACTCTATAAGGCTCTACTGATCACACTAATAGGCTCTAGTGATCACACTATAAGGCTCTACTGATCACACTATAAGGCTCT
The DNA here is from genome assembly GCF_036934945.1 of Oncorhynchus masou masou. Taxonomy (NCBI): domain Eukaryota; kingdom Metazoa; phylum Chordata; class Actinopteri; order Salmoniformes; family Salmonidae; genus Oncorhynchus; species Oncorhynchus masou. The sequence goes on from NW_027016271.1 coordinate 105,502, forward strand.
ACTGATCACACTATAAGGCTCTATGTTCTACTGATCACACTATAAGGCTCTACTGATCACACTATAAGGCTCTACTGATCACACTATAAGGCTCTATGTTCTACTGATCACACTATAAGGCTCTACTGATCACACTATAAGGCTCTACTGATCACTCTATAAGGCTCTACTGATCACACTATAAGGCTCTATGTTATACTGATCACACCATAAGGCTCTATGTTATACTGATCACACTATAAGGCTCTACTGATCACACTATAAGGCTCTATGTTATACTGATCACACTATACGGCTCTAATGATCACACTATAAGGCTCTATGTTATACTGATCACACCATAAGGCTCTACTGATCACACTATAAGGCTCTATGTTATACTGATCACACTAAAAGGTTCTACTGATCACACTATAAGGCTCTACTGATCACACTATAAGGCTCTACTGATCACTCTATAAGGCTCTACTGATCACTCTATAAGGCTCTATGTTATACTGATCACACCATAAGGCTCTACTGATCACACTATAAGGCTCTATGTTATACTGATCACACCATAAGGCTCTACTGATCACACTATAAGGCTCTATGTTATACTGATCACACTATAAGGTTCTACTGATCACACTATAAGGCTCTACTGATCACACTATAAGGCTCTACTGATCACACTATAAGGCTCTACTGATCACTCTATAAGGCTCTATGTTATACTGATCACACCATAAGGCTCTACTGATCACACTATAAGGCTCTATGTTATACTGATCACACCATAAGGCTCTACTGATCACACTATAAGGCTCTACTGATCACACTATAAGGCTCTACTGATCACACTATAAGGCTCTACTGATCACACTATAAGGCTCTACTGATCACACTATAAGGCTCTACTGATCAATCTATAAGGCTCTACTGATCACACTATAAGGCTCTATGTTATACTGATCACACCATGAGGCTCTATGTTATACTGATCACACTATAAGGCTCTACTGATCACACTATAAGGCTCTATGTTATACTGATCACACTATAAGGCTCTACTGATCACACTATAAGGCTCTATGTTCTACTGATCACACTATAAGGTTCTACTGATCACACTGTAAGTCTCTACTGATCACAAATCAAATTTTATTTGTCACATACACATGGTTAGCAGATGTTAATGCGAGTGTAGCGAAATGCTTGTGCTTCTAGTTCCGACAATGGAGTAATAACCAACAAGTAATCTAACTAACAATTCCTAAACTACTGTCTTATACACAGTGTAAGGGGATAAAGAATATGTACATAAGGATATATGAATGAGTGATGGTACAGAGCAGCATAGGCAAGATACAGTAGATGGTATCGAGTACAGTATATACATATGAGATGAGTATGTAAACAAAGTGGCATAGTTAAAGTGGCTAGTGATACATGTATTACATAAGGATGCAGTCGATGATATAGAGTACAGTATATACGTATGCATATGAGATGAATAATGTAGGGTAAGTAACATTATATAAGGTAGCATTGTTTAAAGTGGCTAGTGACACTATAAGGCTCTATGTTATACTGATCACACTATAAGGCTCTACTGATCACACTATAAGGCTCTATGTTCTACTGATCACACTATAAGGCTCTACTGATCACACTATAAGGCTCTATGTTCTACTGATCACACTATAAGGCTCTATGTTCTACTGATCACATTATAAGGCTCTACTGATCACACTATAAGGCTCTATGTTCTACTGATCACACTATAAGGCTCTATGTTCTACTGATCACACTATAAGGCTCTATGTTATACTGATCACACTGTAAGGCTCTACTGATCACACTGTAAGGCTCTACTGATCACACTATAAGGCTCTATGTTATACTGATCACACTATAAGGCTCTACTGATCACACTATAAGGCTCCATGTTCTACTGATCACACTATAAGGCTCTACTGATCACACTATAAGGTTCTACTGATCACACTATAAGGCTCCTACTGATCACACTATAAGGCTCTACTGATCACACCATAAGGCTCTACTGATCACACCATAAGGCTCTACTGACCACTCTATAAGGCTCTACTGATCACACCATAAGGCTCTACTGATCACACTATAAGGTTCTACTGATCACACTATAAGGCTCTACTGATCACACCATAAGGCTCTACTGATCACACCATAAGGCTCTACTGATCACACTATAAGGCTCTATGGTATACTGATCACACTATAAGGCTCTATGTTCCACTGATCACACCATAAGGCTCTACTGATCACACATAAGGCTCTACTGATCACACTATAAGGCTCTACTGATCACACCATAAGGCTCTACTGATCACACTATAAGGCTCTATGGTATACTGATCACACTATAAGGCTCTATTTTCTACTGATCACACCATAAGGCTCTACTGATCACACCATAAGGCTCTACTGATCACACCATAAGGCTCTACTGATCACACTATAAGGCTCTACTGATCACACTATAAGGCTCTATGTTCTACTGATCACACTATAATAATATATCCCATTTAGCAGACGCTTTTGTCCAAAGCGACTTACAAGTCGGCTGGGGCCACTACTTTTACATACTACTTTTACATATGGGTGGTCCCAGCGGGAATAAGAACCTCACGACGCTTGGGTTCTACTACTGATCACACTATAAGGCTCTACTGATCACTCTATAAGGCTCTACTGATCACTCTATAAGGCTCTACTGATCACACTATAAGGCTCTAGTGATCACACTATAAGGCTCTACTGATCACACTATAAGGCTCTACTGATCACACTATAAGGCTCTATGTTCTACTGATCACACTATAAGGCTCTACTGATCACACTATAAGGCTCTAGTGATCACACTATAAGGCTCTAGTGATCACACTATAAGGCTCTACTGATCACACTATAAGGCTCTACTGATCACACTATAAGGCTCTATGATCACACTATTCTACTGATCACACTATAAGGCTCCACTGATCACACTATATGGCTCTACTGATCACACTATAAGGTTCTACTGATCACACTATAAGGCTCTACTGATCACACTATAAGGCTCTATGTTCTACTGATCACACTATAAGGCTCTACTGATCACACTATAAGGCTCTACTGATCACTCTATAAGGCTCTACTGATCACACTATAAGGCTCTATGTTATACTGATCACACCATAAGGCTCTATGTTATACTGATCACACTATAAGGCTCTACTGATCACACTATAAGGCTCTATGTTATACTGATCACACTATAAGGCTCTAATGATCACACTATAAGGCTCTATGTTATACTGATCACACCATAAGGCTCTACTGATCACACTATAAGGCTCTATGTTATACTGATCACACTAAAAGGTTCTACTGATCACACTATAAGGCTCTACTGATCACACTATAAGGCTCTACTGATCACACTATAAGGCTCTACTGATCACTCTATAAGGCTCTATGTTATACTGATCACACCATAAGGCTCTACTGATCACACTATAAGGCTCTATGTTATACTGATCACACCATAAGGCTCTACTGATCACACTATAAGGCTCTATGTTATACTGATCACACTATAAGGTTCTACTGATCACACTATAAGGCTCTACTGATCACACTATAAGGCTCTACTGATCACTCTATAAGGCTCTACTGATCACTCTATAAGGCTCTATGTTATACTGATCACACCATAAGGCTCTACTGATCACACTATAAGGCTCTATGTTATACTGATCACACCATAAGGCTCTACTGATCACACTATAAGGCTCTACTGATCACACTATAAGGCTCTACTGATCACACTATAAGGCTCTACTGATCACACTATAAGGCTCTACTGATCACACTATAAGGCTCTACTGATCAATCTATAAGGCTCTACTGATCACACTATAAGGCTCTATGTTATACTGATCACACCATAAGGCTCTATGTTATACTGATCACACTATAAGGCTCTACTGATCACACTATAAGGCTCTATGTTATACTGATCACACTATAAGGCTCTACTGATCACACTATAAGGCTCTATGTTCTACTGATCACACTATAAGGTTCTACTGATCACACTGTAAGTCTCTACTGATCACAAATCAAATTTTATTTGTCACATACACATGGTTAGCAGATGTTAATGCGAGTGTAGCGAAATGCTTGTGCTTCTAGTTCCGACAATGGAGTAATAACCAACAAGTAATCTAACTAACAATTCCTAAACTACTGTCTTATACACAGTGTAAGGGGATAAAGAATATGTACATAAGGATATATGAATGAGTGATGGTACAGAGCAGCATAGGCAAGATACAGTAGATGGTATCTAGTACAGTATATACATATGAGATGAGTATGTAAACAAAGTGGCATAGTTAAAGTGGCTAGTGATACATGTATTACATAAGGATGCAGTCGATGATATAGAGTACAGTATATACGTATGCATATGAGATGAATAATGTAGGGTAAGTAACATAAGGCTCTACTGATATATAAGGTAGCATTGTTTAAAGTGGCTAGTGACACTATAAGGCTCTATGTTATACTGATCACACTATAAGGCTCTACTGATCACACTATAAGGCTCTATGTTCTACTGATCACACTATAAGAATCTACTGATCACACTATAAGGCTCTATGTTCTACTGATCACACTATAAGGCTCTATGTTCTACTGATCACATTATAAGGCTCTACTGATCACACTATAAGGCTCTATGTTCTACTGATCACACTATAAGGCTCTATGTTTCACTATAACTATGATCACACTATAAGGCTCTATGTTATACTGATCACACTATAAGGCTCTACTGATCACACTGTAAGGCTCTACTGATCACACTATAAGGCTCTATGTTATACTGATCACACTATAAGGCTCTACTGATCACACTATAAGGCTCCATGTTCTACTGATCACACTATAAGGCTCTACTGATCACACTATAAGGCTCTACTGATCACACTATAAGGTTCTACTGATCACACTATAAGGCTCTACTGATCACACTATAAGGCTCTACTGATCACACTATAAGGCTCTACTGATCACACCATAAGGCTCTACTGACCAGGCTCTACTGATATAAGGCTCTACTGATCACACCATAAGGCTCTACTGATCACACTATAAGGCTCTACTGATCACACTATAAGGCTCTACTGATCACACCATAAGCTCTACTGATCACACTATAAGGCTCTACTGATCACACTATAAGGCTCTATGGTATACTGATCACACTATAAGGCTCTATGTTCCACTGATCACACCATAAGGCTCTACTGATCACACATAAGGCTCTACTGATCACACTATAAGGCTCTACTGATCACACCATAAGGCTCTACTGATCACACTATAAGGCTCTATGGTATACTGATCACACTATAAGGCTCTATTTTCTACTGATCACACCATAAGGCTCTACTGATCACACCATAAGGCTCTACTGATCACACCATAAGGCTCTACTGATCACACTATAAGGCTCTACTGATCACACCATAAGGCTCTACTGATCACACTACAAGGCTCTATGGTATACTGATCACACTATAAGGCTCTATTTTATACTGATCACACTGTAACCGCTCTACTGATCACACTGATCACATGTAAGGCTCTACTGATCACACTATAAGGCTCTACTGATCACACTATAAGGCTCTACTGATCACTCTATAAGGCTCTACTGATCACTCTATAAGGCTCTACTATAAGGATCACACTATAAGGCTCTAGTGATCACACTATAAGGCTCTAGTGATCACACTATAAGGCTCTACTGATCACACTATAAGGCTCTATGTTCTACTGATCACACTATAAGGCTCTACTGATCACACTATAAGGCTCTAGTGATCACACTATAAGGCTCTAGTGATCACACTATAAGGCTCTACTGATCACACTATAAGGCTCTACTGATCACACTATAAGGCTCTAGTGATCACACTATAAGGCTCTAGTGATCACACTATAAGGCTCTACTGATCACACTATAAGGCTCTATGTTCTACTGATCACACTATAAGGCTCTACTGATCACACTATAAGGCTCTAGTGATCACACTATAAGGCTCTAGTGATCACACTATAAGGCTCTACTGATCACACTATAAGGCTCTACTGATCACACTATAAGGCTCTATGTTCTACTGATCACACTATAAGGCTCTACTGATCACACTATAAGGCTCTACTGATCACTCTATAAGGCTCTACTGATCACTCTATAAGGCTCTACTGATCACACTATAAGGCTCTAGTGATCACACTATAAGGCTCTACTGATCACACTATAAGGCTCTACTGATCACACTATAAGGCTCTACTGATCACACTATAAGGCTCTACTGATCACACTATAAGGCTCTATGTTATACTGATCACACCATAAGGCTCTATGTTATACTGATCACACTATAAGGCTCTACTGATCACACTATAAGGCTCTATGTTATACTGATCACACTATAAGGCTCTACTGATCACACTATAAGGCTCTATGTTATACTGATCACACCATAAGGCTCTATGTTATACTGATCACACTATAAGGCTCTACTGATCACACTATAAGGCTCTATGTTATACTGATCACACTATAAGGCTCTACTGATCACACTATAAGGCTCTATGTTATACTGATCACACCATAAGGCTCTACTGATCACACTATAAGGCTCTATGTTCTACTGATCACACTATAAGGTTCTACTGATCACACTGTAAGGCTCTACTGATCACAAATCAAATTTTATTTGTCACATACACATGGTTAGCAGATGTTAATGCGAGTGTAGCGAAATGCTTGTGCTTCTAGTTCCGACAATGGAGTAATAACCAACAAGTAATCTAACTAACAATTCCTAAACTACTGTCTTATACACAGTGTAAGGGGATAAAGAATATGTACATAAGGATATATGAATGAGTGATGGTACAGAGCAGCATAGGCAGGATACAGTAGATGGTATCGAGTACAGTATATACATATGAGATGAGTATGTAAACAAAGTGGCATAGTTAAAGTGGCTAGTGATACATGTATTACATAAGGATGCAGTCGATGATATAGAGTACAGTATATACGTATGCATATGAGATGAATAATGTAGGGTAAGTAACATTATATAAGGTAGCATTGTTTAAAGTGGCTAGTGACACTATAAGGCTCTATGTTATACTGATCACACTATAAGGCTCTACTGATCACACTATAAGGCTCTATGTTCTACTGATCACACTATAAGGCTCTATGTTCTACTGATCACACTATAAGGCTCTATGTTATACTGATCACACTGTAATGCTCTACTGATCACACTGTAAGGCTCTACTGATCACACTATAAGGCTCTATGTTATACTGATCACACTATAAGGCTCTACTGATCACACTATAAGGCTCTATGTTCTACTGATCACACTATAAGGCTCTACTGATCACACTATAAGGCTCTACTGATCACACTATAAGGCTCTACTGATCACACTATAAGGTTCTACTGATCACACTATAAGGCTCTACTGATCACACTATAAGGCTCTACTGATCACACTATAAGGCTCTACTGATCACACCATAAGGCTCTACTGATCACACTATAAGGCTCTACTGATCACACTATAAGGCATAAGGCTCTACTGATCACACTATAAGGCTCTACTGATCACACTATAAGGCTCTATGGTATACTGATCACACTATAAGGCTCTATGGTATACTGATCACACTATAAGGCTCTATGTTCTACTGATCACACCATAAGGCTCTACTGATCACACCTATAAGGCTCTACTGATCACACTATAAGGCTCTACTGATCACACTATAAGGCTCTACTGATCACACTATAAGGCTCTATGGTATACTGATCACACTATAAGGCTCTATTTTATACTGATCACACTGTAAGGCTCTACTGATCACACTATAAGGCTCTACTGATCACACCATAAGGCTCTACTGATCACACCATAAGGCTCTACTGATCACACTGTAAGGCTCTACTGATCACACTATAAGGCTCTACTGATCACACTATAAGGCTCTACTGATCACACTATAAGGCTCTACTGATCACACTATAAGGCTCTACTGATCACACTATAAGGCTCTACTGATCACACTATAAGGATCTATGTTATACTGATCACACTATAAGGCTCTATGTTATACTGATCACACCATAAGGCTCTACTGATCACACTATAAGGCTCTACTGATCACACTATAAGGCTCTACTGATCACACTATAAGGATCTATGTTATACTGATCACACTATAAGGCTCTATGTTCTACTGATCACACCATAAGGCTCTACTGATCACACCATAAGGCTCTACTGATCACACTATAAGGCTCTACTGATCACACTATAAGGCTCTACTGATCACACTATAAGGCTCTACTGATCACACCATAAGGCTCTACTGATCACACTATAAGGCTCTACTGATCACACTATAAGGCTCTATGTTATACTGATCTCACCATAAGGCTCTACTGATCACACTATAAGGCTCTACTGATCTCACTACTGTAGATGTGGTTGTCCTTGTTTGATAGAGTCATTGGACGTCTTTCAGCGATGTTCATATCGGCTGATTAATTGCTAAATATACAAGCTGACACGTGTTCCGGTCTCTGAAAGACTACAACTCGTGGGGCGGTGCTTCGTGCTCTGGCCCTGTCCCTCCCCCAAGGCAGGCTTTTCTGAAAGGGAGGTGACCACTAACAACACAATCCTTTGGGCAAAACCGAAAGAACTGACCAGACCGCAATAGCTTCTAGTGATTCCTTTCATCAACACAAATTCGACAATGGAGCATTTTTTTATGTTCTATTACCTACATGGTGACATTCAACCAGACATGTTTCAACCAGAATATAGCGGAGAAACAAAGACTTGGATTTAGCTAACAATAGAAGCTACAGCTGATGCTAGCATCAAGAGTGCAGACTAAAAAATATGGTGGCTAGCCAAGTTATTTTTCCTGCAAGCCACCTAGCTAGCTAACTTGAGTTTATCTACTGAAAACCATATTGTGTGTTGCTGGCTAACATACAGTACTACTGTGTTACAGTGCGGGGAAATAAAAAAAGAAATCAGTTTGCTGTCATAGGTAGCTAGCTAGTCTAGCTAGCTAAGTTAGCTTAACAACTACAGGTAGCCATATCTATGACAAAAAAGCAGAGGTTTTACAATCAGATCTATTGCATCTCAATTGTAAAACTTCCTCTCTTTTAAGTTGTAGATATGACTACTAAACAGCAAGCAACAATGTTACAACTAGCCACCTAAAGCTAGGTTTACCAGCAACAATAGCACATGACTGTAGTTGGCTAACTAGTTAGCCTGGCGCCTGCTAACTTGTGAAGGCGTCTGCATGCTTCCCAGCCGAAACAGTTTGGAAGAGTTCATGCACATATTATGACGTAATATTGTGATGTTTTTTCTAGTTTTTAACTTGGGTGAGGGTTTTTTCAGCTATTCAGGCAAACAATATTTTTTATGGAGGCAAACCGAAGTCAGTAGCTGAGGTCTACACCCCTTTGTCGGTGATTGGTCAACAGTAGGGATTCTTCAATAAAGTCTTTGTTGTCATTCAATGAGAGAGAAAACTCGTTTTCCTGCACATTGTTTCATTGAGGAATACTGTACCAAACATCTTAGATTGCACGACTAAGATATCGTCTGCAAAGGTGTCCAAATGAATGGCAGATTTCCTGAGTCATCTCAGATTCATTTGGACTATTTGGAGGACATGTATATTGGCTGTGGCGTCTCAAGAAGGACAAATAGTACAATTGACACTTTTTTTCTGATTTTTCAAGCAAATGTCTTTTAAGGGAGTATGCAGCACTCTCGTTGGGTTGGCCTAGCCGAGCATGCTGATGCCATTATGCGCCACGCCTCGAATTTGTAAATTGTTAGCAAACGTGTAACATCAAATCAAATCAAATTTTATTTGTCACATACACATGGTTAGCAGATGTTAATGCGAGTGTAGCGAAATGCTTGTGCTTCTAGTTCCGACAATACAGTAATAACCAACAAGTAATCTAACTAACAATTCCTAAACTACTGTCTTATACACAGTGTAAGGGGATAAAGAATATGTACATAAGGATATATGAATGAGTGATGGTACAGAGCAGCATAGGCAAGATACAGTAGATGGTATCGAGTACAGTATATACATATGAGATGAGTATGTAAACAAAGTGGCATAGTTAAAGTGGCTAGTGATACATGTATTACATAAGGATGCAGTCGATGATATAGAGTACAGTATATACGTATGCATATGAGATGAATAATGTAGGGTAAGTAACATTATATAAGGTAGCATTGTTTAAAGTGGCTAGTGATATATTTACATCATTTCCCATCAATTCCCATTATTAAAGTGGCTGGAGTTGAGTCAGTGTCAGTGTGTTGGCAGCAGCCACTCAATGTTAGTGGGGGCTGTTTAACAGTCTGATGGCCTTGAGATAGAAGCTGTTTTTCAGTCTCTCGGTCCCAGCTTTGATGCACCTGTACTGACCTCGCCTTCTGGATGATAGCGGGGTGAACAGGCAGTGGCTCGGGTGGTTGATGTCCTTGATGATCTTTATGGCCTTCCTGTAACATCGGGTGGTGTAGGTGTCCTGGAGGGCAGGTAGTTTGCCCCCGGTGATGCGTTGTGCAGACCTCACTACCCTCTGGAGAGCCTTACGGTTGAGGGCGGAGCAGTTGCCGTACCAGGCGGTGATACAGCCCGCCAGGATGCTCTCGATTGTGCATCTGTAGAAGTTTGTGAGTGCTTTTGGTGACAAGCCGAATTTCTTCAGCCTCCTGAGGTTGAAGAGGCACTGCTGCGCCTTCTTCACGATGCTGTCTGTGTGAGTGGACCAATTCAGTTTGTCTGTGATGTGTATGCCGAGGAACTTAAATCTTGCTACTCTCTCCACTACTGTTCCATCGATGTGGATAGGGGGGTGTTCCGTCTGCTGTTTCCTGAAGTCCACAATCATCTCCTTAGTTTTGCTGACGTTGAGTGTGAGGTTATTTTCCTGACACCACACTCCGGGGGCCCTCACCTCCTCCCTGTAGGCCGTCTCGTCGTTGTTGGTAATCAAGCCTACCACTGTTGTGTCGTCCGCAAACTTGATGATTGAGTTGGAGGCGTGCGTGGCCACGCAGTCGTGGGTGAACAGGGAGTACAGGAGAGGGCTCAGAACGCACCCTTGTGGGGCCCCAGTGTTGAGGATCAGCGGGGAGGAGATGTTGTTACCTACCCTCACCACCTGGGGGCGGCCCGTCAGGAAGTCCAGTACCCAGTTGCACAGGGCGGGGTCGAGACCCAGGGTCTCGAGCTTGATGACGAGCTTGGAGGGTACTATGGTGTTGAATGCCGAGCTGTAGTCGATGAACAGCATTCTCACATAGGTATTCCTCTTGTCCAGATGGGTTAGGGCAGTGTGCAGTGTGGTTGAGATTGCATCGTCTGTGGACCTATTTGGGCGGTAAGCAAATTGGAGTGGGTCTAGGGTGTCAGGTAGGGTGGAGGTGATATGGTCCTTGACTAGTCTCTCAAAGCACTTCATGATGACGGAAGTGAGTGCTACGGGGCGGTAGTCGTTTAGCTCAGTTACCTTAGCTTTCTTGGGAACAGGAACAATGGTGGCCCTCTTGAAGCATGTGGGAACAGCAGACTGGTATAGGGATTGATTGAATATGTCCGCAAACACACCAGCCAGCTGGTCTGCGCATGCTCTGAGGGTGCGGCTGGGGATGCCGTCTGGGCCTGCAGCCTTGCGAGGGTTAACACGTTTAAATGCTTTACTCACCTCGGCTGCAGTGAAGGAGAGACCGCATGTTTCCGTTGCAGGCCGTGTCAGTGGCACTGTATTGTCCTCAAAGCGGGCAAAAAAGTTATTTAGTCTGCCTGGGAGCAAGACATCCTGGTCCGTGACTGGGCTGGATTTCTTCCTGTAGTCCGTGAATGACTGTAGACCCTGCCACATGCCTCTTGTGTCTGAGCCGTTGAATTGAGATTCTACTTTGTCTCTGTACTGACGCTTAGCTTGTTTGATAGCTATGTAACTAGCTATGTAACATAAATGACAAGGGTTGATATTGGTTATCATTATGTCTATGGATGCATTTCAATATCACAAAATGATAGGTATGATGCAAGAAAGGATTCCAAACAGATGTAAATAACAATTATTGGCTAGCTAGCTAGCGAGCTAGCTAGGTTTACAAGTTAACACTGAGGAGAAACAATAATGCAACAATTTACTGTTATTGATGAACTGGTTTTACTGTAGAATATTTGCATAAACATGCCTGATAGAAATGGCTGTAGCTAGATACTGTCTGCCTACCTATGTTACAGCATTATTCTAAAATTGATTAAATCGTTTTTTCCCTCTCATCATACTACACACAATACCCCATAATGACAAAGCGAAAACACGTTTTTAGTTTAGCAAATTTACACGTAAGTAAGTATTCAGACCCTTTGCTATTAGACTCAAAATTGAGCTCAGGTTCATTCTGTTTCCATTAATCATCCTTGATATGTTTCTACAACTTGATTGGAGTCCACCTGTGGTACATTCAATTGATTGGAGTCCACCTGTGGTACATTCCATTGATTGGAGTCCACCTGTGGTACATTAAATTGATTGGAGTCCACCTGTGGTACATTCAATTGATTGGAGTCCACCTGTGGTACGTTCAATTGATTGGAGTCCACCTGTGGTACATTCCATTGATTGGAGTCCACCTGTGTTACGTTCAATTGATTGGAGTCCACCTGTGGTACATTCAATTGATTGGAGTCCACCTGTGGTACATTCAATTGATTGGAGTCCACCTGTGGTACATTCAATTGATTGGAGTCCACCTGTGGTACATTCAATTGATTGGAGTCCACCTGTGGTACATTCCATTGATTGGAGTCCACCTGTGGTACATTCCATTGATTGGAGTCCACCTGTGGTACATTCAATTGATTGGAGTCCACCTGTGGTACATTCAATTGATTGGAGTCCACCTGTGGTACATTCAATTGATTGGAGTCCACCTGTGGTACATTCAATTGATTGGAGTCCACCTGTGGTACATTCAATTGATTGGAGTCCACCTGTGGTACATTCAATTGATTGGAGTCCACATGTGGTACATTCAATTGATTGGAGTCCACCTGTGGTACATTCAATTGATTGGAGTCCACCTGTGGTACATTCAATTGATTGGAGTCCACCTGTGGTACATTCAATTGATTGGACATGATTTGGGAATGGACACACCTGTCTATATAAGGTCCCACAGTGCACAGTGCACCTCAAAGCATAAACCAAGCCATGAGATGGAAGGAATTGTCCGTAGAGCTCAGAGACAGAAATGTGTCTAGGCACAGATCTGGGAAAGGGTACCAATACATTTCTGCAGCACAATGGCCTCCATCATTATTAAATGGAAGAAGATTGGAACCACCAAGACTATTCCTAGAGCTGGCCGCCCGGCCAAACTGAGCAATCGGGGGAGAAGAAGACAGACATTTTACTTGCCCCCAGCCGATTCTGTTTTTTTGTTAGTTTATTTGCACTGTTTCTAACTTATTTTTGTACTTATTTTGTACATAATGTTGCCGCTACCGTCTCTTATGACTGATAATAACTTCCAGACATCAGGACTGCGATTACTCACCACGGTCTCTTATGACTGATAATAACTTCTAGACATCAGGACTGCGATTACTCACCACGGTCTCTTATGACTGATAATAACTTCTAGACATCAGGACTGTGATTACTCACCACCGTCTCTTATGACTGATAATAACTTCTAGACATCAGGACTGTGATTACTCACCACCGTCTCTTATGACTGATAATAACTTCTAGACATCAGGACTGCGATTACTCACCACCGTCTCTTATGACTGATAATAACTTCTAGACATCAGGACTGCGATTATTCACCACGGTCTCTTATGACTGATAATAACTTCTAGACATCAGGACTGTGATTACTCACCACGGTCTCTTATGACTGATAATAACTTCTAGACATCAGGACTGCGATTACTCACCACGGTCTCTTATGACTGATAATAACTTCTAGACATCAGGACTGTGATTACTCACCACGGTCTCTTATGACTGATAATAACTTCTAGACATCAGGACTGCGATGACTCACCACGGTCTCTTATGACTGATAATAACTTCTAGACATCAGGACTGCGATTATTCACCACGGTCTCTTATGACTGATAATAACTTCTAGACATCAGGACTGTGATTACTCACCACGGTCTCTTATGACTGATAATAACTTCTAGACATCAGGACTGCGATTACTCACCACGGTCTCTTATGACTGATAATAACTTCTAGACATCAGGACTGTGATTACTCACCACGGTCTCTTATGACTGATAATAACTTCTAGACATCAGGACTGCGATTACTCACCACGGTCTCTTATGACTGATAATAACTTCTAGACATCAGGACTGCGATTACTCACCACGGTCTCTTATGACTGATAATAACTTCTAGACATCAGGACTGCGATTACTCACCACGGTCTCTTATGACTGATAATAACTTCTAGACATCAGGACTGCGATTACTCACCACGGTCTCTTATGACTGATAATAACTTCTAGACATCAGGACTGCGATTACTCACCACGGTCTCTTATGACTGATAATAACTTCTAGACATCAGGACTGCGATTACTCACCACGGTCTCTTATGACTGATAATAACTTCTAGACATCAGGACTGCGATTATTCACCACGGTCTCTTATGACTGATAATAACTTCTAGACATCAGGACTGCGATTACTCACCACCGTCTCTTATGACTGATAATAACTTCTAGACATCAGGACTGCGATTACTCACCACGGTCTCTTATGACTGATAATAACTTCTAGACATCAGGACTGTGATTACTCACCACGGTCTCTTATGACTGATAATAACTTCTAGACATCAGGACTGCGATGACTCACCACGGACTGCAGAATCCTTTTTTCCTTTCATGACACTGACGAGCCCGACGTGAAGGATATACTGCTTCCTCTGGAACATATACTGCTTTTCCGTGATCTGCGTGAAGAGAAGGCGGAGAAAGAGGGGCTGAAGGTCGGGCTGCCTTCTGAGAATTCGTAGGAGATGAAATAAACCCTCAATTCCCTCCATTCTGCTAGCAAACGTGCAATCTAAAGGAGAATAAAATCGCAGAGTTACGCAGAAGATTAAACTACCAAACTATTAAACCACTGAAGGACGACAATATCAACATATAGCTGGCTAATTATACATATATATATATATATATTATATATATTTTTTATTTTACTAGGCAAGTCAGTTAAGAACAAATTCTTATTTTCAATGACGGCCTAGGAACAGTGGGTTAACTGCCTGTTCAGGGGCAGAACGACAGATTTGTACCTTGTCAGCTCGGGATTTAAACTTGCAACCTTTCAGTTACTAGTCCAATGCTTTAACCACTAGGCTACCCTGCCGCCCCAAAACCGGCAAGATAGAACAGCGGCGTCTGGTAAGGCAAAGGCGTCTGGTAAGACAAAGGGCGTCAGTCTATGTATTTTTGTAAACAACGGCTGTTGCACGATATCTAAGGAAGTCTCGAGCTATTGCTCGCCTGAGGTAGAGTATCTCATGATAAGCTGTACACCACACTACCTACCTAAAGAGTTTTCATCTGTATTCTTTGTAGCTGTTTACATACCACCACAGTCAGAGGCTGGCACTATAAGACAGCATTGAATGAGCTGTATTCTGCCATAAGCAAACAAGAAAACGCTCACCCAGAGGCGGCGCTCCTAGAATCCGGGAAACTTAAATCCGTTTTACCAAATTTTTATCAGAATGTTAAATGTGGAACCAGAAAAAAAATAACTCTGGACCACCTTTACTCTACACACAAAGCTTTCCCTCGCCCTCCATTTGGCAAATCTGACCATAATTCTATCCTCATGATTCCTGCTTACAAGCAAAAATTAAAGCATGAAGCACCCATGACTAGATCAATAAAAAAAGTGATCAGAGGAAGCAGATGCTAAGCTACAGGACTGTTTTACCAGCACAGACTGGAATATGTTCCCGGATTCCTCCGATGGCATTGAGGAGTACACCACATCAGTCATTGGTTTCATCAATAAGTGCGTTGATGACTTCATCCCCACAGTGACCATACGTACATACCTCAACCATGGATTACAGGCAGCATCCGCACTGAGCTAAAGGCTAGAGTCTAAGCCGGAAGCTTATAAGAAATCCCGCTATACCCTCCGATGAACCATCAAACAGACGAAGCGTTGATACCGGACTAAGATTGAATCATACTACACCAGCTCTGACGCATGTCAGATGAGACAGGGCCTGCAAATCATTACAGACTACAAAGGGAAGCACAGCCGAGAGCTGCCCAGTGACACAAGCCTACCAGACGAGCTAAACTACTTCTGTGCTCACTTCGAGGCAAATAACACTGAAACATACATGAGAGCACTAACTGTTCCGGAAGACTATGATCACACTATCTGCAGCCAATGTGAGTAAGACCTTTAAACAGGTTTAAGAAGTTAGCTTTCAGTGATGCCAGAGCGATTGATGAGGCTCTTCACAGAATAACCTCAGCAGCAGGGAGGGACGGCCCCAGCAGTCAGCTGGCTCAGGCACCAGGGCAACAGGAAGAAGAGGGAGCAGATGGAGCAGAAGCACCAACAGTAGTGCCACAAACATCTGCTGTTTGGATGCTGTTTGACGAGAGCAACTGGGGATGCAGCACGAAGGAATCCCTCAGCAGATCACATAATGGAGGTCCGATCCTATTTGGAGGAGCCCCTCCTCCAAAGATCTGCAGTTCCTCTGAGCTGGTGGAAGAACAAGGCCTCTGTCTACCCACGGCTTACTAAAGTCATGACAGGGAGACTATGCATAGCGGCCACATCCGTTCCCTCTGAGAGGGTCTTCTCGAAAATGGGATAAATAATTACTGAGAGAAGAAACTGCTGCTGGTTTTAACATGGCAACAAAGAAGAGAGAAAAAAGGGACCAGTTTAATGTTTTAGGTGGGATGCTGCAGTTTTGCACATTGTTATTGCAATATTCTATTATGCTGATTGTATTCGTTTTGAATTGTTAGATTTATATGCACTTTGTTTATATACATTAAAAAGTTTAAATGTAAATGTTTAATAGCATTCTTTTTCATTACAAACCAATGCATTTTTAAATATATTGTGGTTAAGGTAGAGTATGATTTAATTTAATAATTTAATTAGAATTGTTTTAACACCAATCATAGTCAAACTATCGCAAAGTGTTTGACTTGAGAAGATACAAAACATATATTTTTTAAAGAGCCGTTTGGGAGCCAAAAGAGAGCTGAGCAGAACGATCCGGCTCACTGAAAAGAGCCGGAATGCCCATCAGTAATGTGGACTGTTTCCCCAACAACCTGACTCGGCTGCTCTCGGCTCTTTCCGTTCTCATCGGTATTCCGAAACTGTACGCGCGCTATCGACGATGAAAAGGCTCCAGCAGTGTTCGCGCGCCTCATAAAGAGAGAGAGAGAGAGACAGACACAGAGAGAGAGACAGAGAGAGAGAGACAGAGAGAGAGACAGAGATCCGCAGAGCTGGAGCGATCTTCCCACGACCGAACCGCTACAGGACCTAAGACCAGTGCATTAGACACGCAACCCCCTGCTGTGGGTTCCCTCTGCTGTCCGGTAACCAGGTCGCCATGCTGACCGTCTGATTAGCCGTCTGTGTGCCTGTCTGGAACTGACGGTTAATCGGTGTACTGGGCCGTTATTCAGTGGATGTATGTCGACGCCTCTCGGTATGAAATGTCTGAACTAACAACGATGAGGAATCTGCTGCTCGTGTCTCTCCTAACTCTCATCTGCTTGAGACGCGAGGCGCTCTGCGGTTCTCCCAGTGTTCAGATCGGTAGGTACATTCATATATATTACATATTGAAAATAAATAATTCATATAACATATATATATATATATATATTGCATTAGACAGTGGTCTATGTTGTCTCCGTGTACTGACACGTAGTGTGGTTATTAGCCTGCCTAACACTGGAGCGGTGGTTTCATCTGCATTACACTGCATCTGAGATGGCGGGAGGGAGAAACGGGGGAGGAGGAAGAGAGGGAGAGGAGGGAGAGACAAGGGGGAGAAGGAGAGGGAAAGAGAGGAGAGCAAGAGGGAGATAATGAGGAAAGGAGAGAGAAGGGAAATTAAGGAGAGAGTGAGTGATGGGGTATATATAAGCTATTGAGAAGGCAGAAGGGGTTCCAGGCCTGGTCTTTAAAACAGATTTAAAGATGCTATTATCAATGATCAGGTCTGCTTCCTGCTGCATTATCATGGACGACAGAACTGGGTATCATACCAGGCCTTGATTAGGATTATTATTGGCATTATTATGATTATTATTATACAGTAACAGCAGTCAGTGATTCAAGGCCTGTTCCAGACAACCTCACAGTGACTTCTCATAGACTGATAGTTAAATAGGTCTGTTTCAGTTCAATATGTCGGTTTTAGTTCAATATATCTATTTCAATAAAATGTGTCTGTTCAGTTAACTGTGCATGGCAGTTTCAGTTCATTATGCATGGCAGTTTCAGTTCATTATGCATGGCCGTTTCAGTTCATTATGCATGGCAGTTTCAGTTCATTATGAATGGCAGTTTCAGTTCATTATGCATGGCAGTTTCAGTTCATTATGAATGGCAGTTTCAGTTCATTATGCATGGCAGTTTCAGTTCATTATGAATGGCAGTTTCAGTTCATTATGCATGGCAGTTTCAGTTCATTATGAATGGCCGTTTCAGTTCATTATGAATGGCAGTTTCAGTTCATTATGCATGGCAGTTTCAGTTCATTATGCATGGCAGTTTCAGTTCATTATGAATGGCAGTTTCAGTTCATTATGCATGGCAGTTTCAGTTCATTATGCATGGCAGTTTCAGTTCATTATGAATGGCAGTTTCAGTTCATTATGAATGGCCGTTTCAGTTCATTATGAATGGCAGTTTCAGTTCATTATGCATGGCAGTTTCAGTTCATTATGCATGGCAGTTTCAGTTCATTATGAATGGCAGTTTCAGTTCATTATGCATGGCAGTTTCAGTTCATTATGCATGGCAGTTTCAGTTCATTATGCATGGCAGTTTCAGTTCATTATGCATGGCAGTTTCAGTTCATTATGCATGGCAGTTTCAGTTCATTATGCATGGCAGTTTCAGTTCATTATGAATGGCAGTTTCAGTTCATTATGCATGGCAATTTCAGTTCATTATGCATGGCAGTTTCAGTTCATTATGAATGGCAGTTTCAGTTCATTATGCATGGCAGTTTCAGTTCATTATGCATGGCAGTTTCAGTTCATTATGCATGGAAGTTTCAGTTCATTATGAATGGCAGTTTCAGTTCAATATGGCTGTTTCCCTTCAATATGGCTGTTTCAGTTCAATATGAATGGCAGTTTCAGTTCAATATGGCTGTTTCAGTTCAATATGGCTGTTTCCCTTCAATATGGCTGTTTCAGTTCAATATGGATATCTGTTTCAGTTAGATATGGATATCTGTTTCAGTTAGATATGGATATCTGTTTCAGTTAGATATGGATATCTGTTTCAGTTAGATATGGATATCTGTTTCAGTTCAATATGGCTGTTTCAGTTCAATATGGCTGTTTCAGTTTAATATGCCTGTTTCAGTTCAATATGGCTGCTTCAGTTCAATGTGGATAGCTGTTTCAGTTCAATATGGCTGCTTCAGTTCAATATGGCTGCTTCAGTTCAATATGGCTGTTTCAGTTAGATATGGATATCTGTTTCAGTTCAATTGTCACAAGTGTGGAGAGGTGTAGGCAGGAGGCAGTCACAGGTTTAGAGAGGAGGAGGCAGGAGGCAGTCACAGGTTTAGAGAGGTGTAGGCAGGAGGCAGTCACAGGTTTAGAGAGGAGTAGGCAGGAGGCAGTCACAGGTTTAGAGAGGAGGAGGCAGGAGGCAGTCACAGGTTTAGAACTACTGAATTTATTAAAACTTCTTCAGGATTATGTACCTGTACAGGAACCAAATCAGCGGAAATTCCAGAGCGCCAACTAATTGAACTCGATACAACTCAAACTTTCATTAAAATTCACATGCAAGGTACTCAATTCAAGCCACACTCGTTGTGAATATAGCCAACATGTCAGATTTGTAAAATGCTTTTCGGCGAAAGCATGAGAAGCTATTATCTGATAGCATGCAGCCCCCAGAAACACACAAAGGGGACATAAACAAAGAAATTAGCGTAGCCGGCGCTACCCAAAACGCAGAAATAAAATATAAAACATTCATTACCTTTGACGAGCTTCTTTGTTGGCACTCCTATATGTCCCATAAACATCACAATTGGGTCTTTTTTTTATTAAATCGGTCCATATATACCCAAAATGTCCATTTATGAACACCGAGAAATCCATGGAAAAAGTCACGTTTCCGAACGCGACGTCATTTTATAAAATTCATAAAGTTGCCTATAAACTTCAACCTACTTCTGTAATCCAAGTTCAGGTATTAGTAAACGTTAATAAACGATCAAATTGATCACGGAGAGATCTGTATTCAATAGCTAGAAGTTTTCAAAACAAAGTCCATTTCCTCACGGACATTTTTTTCAGTTGCGCACCTGAAGACAGGATGTGCCATTGACTAATCTGACCTAGGATAAAGGGCCCTGGTAATCACAACACTGGCGACATCGTGTGGAAGCTGTAGGAATTGCAAGCACAGTTCCATCATTTATGGCAAGCCATAGACAATATAAAGACTGGCGGATGGATTTTTTCTTTGTCGATTTCGTGATCAGGTTTTCTTGGGATTTTCACCACGGAACTCGTTCTGTTATAGTCACAGACACCATTGAACCAGTTCTAGAAACTTCAGAGTGTTTTCTATGCACACATACTAATCATATGCATATACTATATTCCTGGCATGAGTAGCAGGACGTTGAAATGTTGCGCGATTTTTAACAGAATGTTGAAAAAAGTAGCTCGATCTCCAACAGGTTTTAAAGCACCATTTATAAAAGTGGGATGAAACCCAAAGTGATAAATAATAAAGACCTCAGGAATAGTAGGATAGATTCCTCTCAGGAAAACAAGCAACATTGACAATGACCGACAAAGACAAATGACAGAGGGAGTATATATACAGTGATAGAGTGGCGATTGGAATCATGTACGTGTAATGATGACGAGACAAGCCCGGGGTTGATGAAGGGCGTTTGCCAGCAGCAGGTTCGGCAGCCGGTTTTTTAAATTTAATTTTAAATTTAACCTTTATTTAACTAGGCAAGTCAGTTAAGAACAAATTCTTATTTACAACGATGGCATAACCGGGACGACACTGGGCCAATTGTGCACCGGCCTATGGGACTACCAATCACAGCCGGTTGTGATACAGCCCGGCGACGCCCGAACGCCTGAGCTGGACAGGAGGGGGAGCCAAAGCGAAGGCTGGTGTGTCAGTACCCTATCCTGAGGCGCTGCCCAGCAGCAGGGCGCCGCTGACATTGGGGACGACCCCAGAGACACATGCAGGTCGGTCGGGACGACGCCTCCCGAATGAGAGAATGGTCCAGGATGTCCCGTGCCGGAACCCTGCACCACTCTTCGGGACCGTACCCCTCTCAGTCGACCAGGTACTGGAGAGACATGACGCCGTGAGTCCAACAGGCTGCGGACGGAGTACGCCGGGGCCCATCCCTTCCATGTTCTGTGTCCCCAGGACAACGCATCAACCTTGACATTCTTAGATCCCGGCCTGTAGGAGAGGGTAAAGTCAAACCTGGCGAGTTATAGGGCCCTCCTGGCCTGACGTGGGTTCAGCCTCTTCGCTGCTTGAATATACTCTAGGTTCCCGTGGTCCATCCAAACAATGAATGGTTGTTGTGCACCCTCCAGCCAGTGCCGCCATGTCTTGACGGCCAGCAACTCACAATCCCCCACATCGTAATTCCACCCCCGCAGGAGACAGCTTCCGTGAGTAGAAGGCGCATGGATGGAGTTTAGGCGTTGATCCAGTGTGTTGGGAGAGAACAGCCCTATTCCAACCTCGGAGGCACCTCCACGATGAAGGGCAGAGACGAATCAGGATGAGCCAGAACAGGTGCGTTCGTAAAACATTCCTTGAGCGCAGGGAAGGCTTCGTTGGCCTCCTTCGTCCAGCGCAGCTGTTGAGGTCCTCCCTTCAGGAGGGAGGTGAGAGGGGCCACTACTGTGCTGAAACCCCTAATGAAGCGCCTGAAATAGTTGTCAAAACCTAGGAAGTGCTGCACCGCCTTTATGTTGGATGGAACACCACGACCGTACTGCACTGACCCTCTGCTCTTCCATCTCCACTCCCGCGGTGGATATCCGATAGCCCAGGAAGGAGACCGCCTGCTGGAAGAAAAGGCACTTCTCCGCCTTGGCATACAGGTGATGCCCTATCAGCCTCTCCAAAACGGACCTGACATGAGAGACATGTTGCTCCAAGATGTAGTCTATGTACACCACTACACAGTGACCCAACATGTCTCTAAACACCTCGTTAATGAAGGATTGAAACACAGAGGGTGCATTTGTCAGGCCGTTGTGCATTACCTTGTATTTGTAGAGCCTGGTTCTGGTGCTGAAGGCGGTCTTCCATTCACTCCCCTCTCTGATGCGCACCAGGTTGTAGGCACTGCGTAAATACAATTTGGTAAAGTACTGAGCACAGTGCATCTGTTCTATCACAGTGGGTATGAGAGGCAGGGGATAACTGAATTTAACAGTTGCCTTATTCAGTGTTCGGTAATCGATACAGGGGTGGAGACCTCCATCCTTCTTCACGAAAAATAATCTGGAGGAGGCCAGAGAGGTGGACGGACGGAGGAATCCTTGGGCCAGCGCCTCCTGGACGTAGACCTCCATTGCTTCGGTCTCTGCATGTGAGAGAGGGTAAGATGTGCCCCCGTGGGAGGGTAGAACCAGGCAGTAGGTCGATTGTGCAGTCCGTTGGGCAATGAGGGGACAGGAACGTGGCATGAGTCTTCGAAAAAGCCACCTGTAGGTCCTGGTATTCCTCCGGGATAGGGACGTGGGTGGCCAGGTCCGGACTTTCCACAGAGGTGGCACAGATAGACACAGAGAGACACCTCCCTTGACACTCCTTCAACCAACCCAACAACCTCTCTGTCCACGATATTCTGGGGTTATGCAACTGTAACCAGGGGAAACCTAAAACTGTGGGGTGTGCAGGAGAGTCTAAGATGAGGAAAGTGATGCTTTCATGGTGGTTTTGAGCAACTGTGATGGAAATGAGAATCATGGTCTGGCACACCAGTCCTGTTCCTAGGGGACAGTTGTCTAGGGCATGGACTGGGATAGGGGGTTGTAAAGGGACTAGAGGAATGCGTAATGATAAGGCCACTGACTGGTCTAGGAAATTGACTGCAGAACCTGAGTCTACTGGTCCGGGAAGGTGACAGGAAGGAGGACGGGCTGGGTGGACAGAGAGGAGCAAGGCACGGCCATGCCTACCTGGGAAGGTGCAGGAGTGCTCCTCGGCCTGTCGCTTCCTCGCCTGTTTCTCCTTCTGGGACAGGTATTCCAGGGGTGGTCCGACTTGTCGCAGTAGGAGCAGAGACCCTGTTGACGGCGGTGTTGACGTTCCTCGGGGACAAAGTGCGTTGTGCCAACCTCCATGGGCTCTCGCTGGAGGTTCCTGGAAGAGACCCGAACCCCCGGGATAGGCGACGACGGGCACGCAGGAGATTATCCAGGCGGATGGCCATGGCGATGAGCTGGTCCAGCATGAGGTCCAGCTCGGTCTGGACATCCGCCAGTAGCCAGCTGCGGAAAAGCATCAACAGGGTCCGGGCACTCCAGCCCTGTGGACGTAGCCACCTTCCGGAAATCCAGAGTGTACTCAGACGCTTTCCTGGACCCCTTGGCGTAGACGGAGGAGATGCTCACCTCACTCTCGGCCCTCTGTAAGATGATCGAAAACAGCACGGAAGAGTTGGGTGAAGTTCTCATAGGACTGCACTTCTGGACCGTCCCTCTCCCAGACGGCGTGCTCCCACTCCAGAGCCCGGACTGTCAGCACCGAGATCACCAATACCACCTTGTCCCTCTCGGAGGCCGTCCCGGGGTGATGGGCAAGGTGGAGGTCAAACAGCAGAAGAAACCCCATACAGTGAGCTTGGGTGTCATCAAACCACTTCGGGAGGGGCAGGTGGACGTTGCTGATCGGACTGGGTGATGTAGATGGTGGTGGGGTGGCTGGAACGACTGTGCAGAGCTAGGAAGGTGGTGGTGTAGCCTGTAGCTGGTGTACGGTCTGGAGCAACTCGTCCATGGCAGTCCCAAAGTGCTCCAGGCATGAGTCGTGGTGTAGGAGCTTCGCTCCTATAGTGGAGAGGTTGGGATGTCCTGCTGCTTCCTGTTCTCTTGGGTCGGTCATTCTGTCACAGGTTTAGAGAGGAGTAAGCAGGAGGCAGTCACAGGTTTAGAGAGGAGTAAGCAGGAGGCAGTCACAGGTTTAGAGAGGAGTAAGCAGGAGGCAGTCACAGGTTTAAGGAGGAGTAGGCAGGAGGCAGTCACAGGTTTAGAGAGGAGTAAGCAGGAGGCAGTCACAGGTTTAAGGAGGAGTAGGCAGGAGGCAGTCACAGGTTTAGAGAGGAGTAGGCAGGAGGCAGTAACAGGTTTAGAGAGGAGTAGGCAGGAGGCAGTCACAGGTTTAGAGAGGAGTAGGCAGGAGGCAGTCACAGGTTTAGAGAGGAGAAGGCAGGAGGCAGTCACAGGTTTAAGGAGGAGTAGGCAGGAGGCAGTCACAGGTTTAGAGAGGAGAAGGCAGGAGGCAGTCACAGGTTTAGAGAGGAGTAGGCAGGAGGCAGTCACAGGTTTAGAGAGGAGGAGGCAGGAGGCAGTAACAGGTTTAGAGAGGAGTAGGCAGGAGGCAGTCACAGGTTTAGAGAGGAGTAGGCAGGAGGCAGTCACAGGTTTAGATAGGAGTAGGCAGGAGGCAGTCACAGGTTTAGAGAGGAGGAGGCAGGAGGCAGTCGCAGGTTTAGAGAGGAGTAGGCAGGAGGCAGTCACAGGTTTAGAGAGGAGTAGGCAGGAGGCAGTCACAGGTTTAGAGAGGAGAAGGCAGGAGGCAGTCACAGGTTTAAGGAGGAGTAGGCAGGAGGCAGTCACAGGTTTAGAGAGGAGAAGGCAGGAGGCAGTCACAGGTTTAGAGAGGAGTAGGCAGGAGGCAGTCACAGGTTTAGAGAGGAGGAGGCAGGAGGCAGGAGGCAGTAACAGGTTTAGAGAGGAGTAGGCAGGAGGCAGTCACAGGTTTAGAGAGTAGTAGGCAGGAGGCAGTCACAGGTTTAGATAGGAGTAGGCAGGAGGCAGTCACAGGTTTAGAGAGGAGGAGGCAGGAGGCAGTCGCAGGTTTAGAGAGGAGTAGGCAGGAGGCAGTCACAGGTTTAGAGAGGAGTAGGCAGGAGGCAGTCACAGGTTTAGAGAGGAGGAGGCAGGAGGCAGTCACAGGTTTAGAGAGGAGGAGGCAGGAGGCAGTAACAGGTTTAGAGAGGAGTAGGCAGGAGGCAGTCACAGGTTTAAGGAGGAGTAGGCAGGAGGCAGTCACAGGTTTAGAGAGGAGTAGGCAGGAGGCAGTCGCAGGTTTAGAGAGGAGGAGGCAGGAGGCAGTCACAGGTTTAGAGAGGAGTAGGCAGGAGGCAGTCACAGGTTTAAGGAGGAGTAGGCAGGAGGCAGTCACAGGTTTAAGGAGGAGTAGGCAGGAGGCAGTCACAGGTTTAGAGAGGAGGAGGCAGGAGGCAGTCACAGGTTTAGATAGTAGTAGGCAGGAGGCAGTAACAGGTTTAGAGAGGAGTAGGCAGGAGGCAGGAGGCAGTCACAGGTTTAAGGAGGAGTAGGCAGGAGGCAGTCACAGGTTTAGAGAGGAGTAGGCAGGAGGCAGTCACAGGTTTAGAGAGGAGTAGGCAGGAGGCAGTAACAGGTTTAAGGAGGAGTAGGCAGGAGGCAGTCACAGGTTTAGAGAGGAGTAGGCAGGAGGCAGTCACAGGTTTAGAGAGGAGTAGGCAGGAGGCAGTAACAGGTTTAAGGAGGAGTAGGCAGGAGGCAGTCGCAGGTTTAGAGAGGAGGAGGCAGGAGGCAGTCACAGGTTTAGAGAGGAGTAGGCAGGAGGCAGTCACAGGTTTAAGGAGGAGTAGGCAGGAGGCAGTCACAGGTTTAAGGAGGAGTAGGCAGGAGGCAGTCACAGGTTTAGAGAGGAGTAGGCAGGAGGCAGTCACAGGTTTAAGGAGGAGTATGCAGGAGGCAGTCACAGGTTTAGAGAGGAGAAGGCAGGAGGCAGTCACAGGTTTAGAGAGGAGTAGGCAGGAGGCAGTAACAGGTTTAGAGAGGAGTAGGCAGGAGGCAGTCACAGGTTTAAGGAGGAGAAGGCAGGAGGCAGTCACAGGTTTAGAGAGGAGTAGGCAGGAGGCAGTCACAGGTTTAAGGAGGAGTAGGCAGGAGGCAGTCACAGGTTTAGAGAGGAGTAGGCAGGAGGCAGTCACAGGTTTAAGTAGGAGTAGGCAGGAGGCAGTCACAGGTTTAGAGAGGAGTAGGCAGGAGGCAGTAACAGGTTTAGAGAGGAGTAGGCAGGAGGCAGTAACAGGCTTAGAGAGGAGTAGGCAGGAGGCAGTCACAGGTTTAGAGAGGAGTGGGCAGGAGGCAGTCACAGGTTTAAGGAGGAGTAGGCAGGAGGCAGTAACAGGTTTAGAGAGGAGAAGGCAGGAGGCAGTCACAGGTTTAAGCAGGAGTAGGCAGGAGGCAGTCACAGGTTTAGAGAGGAGTAGGCAGGAGGCAGTCACAGGTTTAGAGAGGAGTAGGCAGGAGGCAGTCACAGGTTTAAGGAGGAGTAGGCAGGAGGCAGTCACAGGTTTAGAGAGGAGTAGGCAGGAGGCAGTCACAGGTTTAGAGAGGAGTAGGCAGGAGGCAGTCACAGGTTTAAGGAGGAGTAGGCAGGAGGCAGTCACAGGTTTAGAGAGGAGTAGGCAGGAGGCAGTAACAGGTTTAAGGAGGAGTAGGCAGGAGGCAGTCACAGGTTTAGAGAGGAGTAGGCAGGAGGCAGTCACAGGTTTAGAGAGGAGAAGGCAGGAGGCAGTCACAGGTTTAGAGAGGAGTAGGTAGATATGGAAGTCTGTTTCAGTTCAATATGAATGGCAGTTTCAGTTCAATATGGCTGTTTCAGTTCAATATGGCTGTTTCAGTTAGATATGGAAGGCTGTTTCAGTTAGATATGGAAGGCTGTTTCAGTTAGATATGGATGGATGTTTCAGTTCAATATGGCTGTTTCAGTTAGATATGGATGGATGTTTCAGTTCAATATGGCTGTTTCAGTTAGATATGGATGGCTGTTGCAGTTCAATATGGCTGTTTGAGATAGATATGGAAGGCTGTTTCAGTTCAATATGGATGGGTGTGTAGCTTTGTAGACGTTCAACCAGATAATCATACTCCCTGGTTGCATCTCCAGCCATCATCATGTCCTGAGACTGAGACAGGTGATGGATAGGGATGTGTTTACATTGCACCATTTACAACCCATTTCCATGATCTCCAGCACCACCCCAACATCCACATACCGGATGTGAAAACACTTTCTATGTGTTGCAGAGCAAACAGCTAGAAGATAAATGTTCCCAATGACATCATCTGAAAACAGTTGTTACTTCATCTGGTGGGTTTCATCATGTGATTTTAACTCTGAGCAGGCAAAGTTGACTTTACATTGGATGGTTTACATATGGCTGTTTCAGTTCAATATGGATGGTCATGGAAATATGTAGATGTGGATGCAGCTGAACATTCTCTCTGTTACAAACAGAATCAGTGTTTCTAAACATTCCCCCTGTTTAATACAGACAGAATCAGAGTGTTTCTAAACATTCTCTCTGTTTAATACAGACAGAATCAGAGTGTTTCTAAACATTCTCTCTGTTTAATACAGACAGAATCAGAGTGTTTCTAAACATTCCCTCTGTTTAATACAGACAGAATCAGTGTTTCTAAACATTCTCTCTGTTTAATACAGACAGAATCAGAGTGTTTCTAAACATTCTCTCTGTTTAATACAGACAGAATCAGAGTGTTTCTAAACATTCTCTCTGTTTAATACAGACAGAATCAGAGTGTTTCTAAACATTCCCTCTGTTTAATACAGACAGAATCAGTGTTTCTAAACATTCCCTCTGTTTAATACAGACAGAATCAGTGTTTCTAAACATTCTCTCTGTTTAATACAGACAGAATCAGAGTGTTTCTAAACATTCTCTCTGTTTAATACAGACAGAATCAGAGTGTTTCTAAAGAAGATATTTGTTTAATACAGACAGAATCAGTGTTTCTAAACATTCTCTCTGTTTAATACAGACAGAATCAGAGTGTTTCTAAACATTCCCTCTGTTTAATACAGACAGAATCAGTGTTTCTAAACATTCGCTCTGTTTAATACAGACAGAATCAGTGTTTCTAAACATTCTCTCTGTTTAATACAGACAGAATCAGAGTGTTTCTAAACATTCTCCCTGTTTAATACAGACAGAATCAGTGTTTCTAAACATTCTCTCTGTTTAATACAGACAGAATCAGAGTGTTTCTAAACATTCTCCCTGTTTAATACAGACAGAATCAGTGTTTCTAAACATTCCCTCTGTTTAATACAGACAGAATCAGAGTGTTTCTAAACATTCTCCCTGTTTAATACAGACAGAATCAGTGTTTCTAAACATTCCCCCTGTTTAATACAGACAGAATCAGTGTTTCTAAACATTCCCCCTGTTTAATACAGACAGAATCAGTGTTTCTAAACATTCCCCCTGTTTAATACAGACAGAATCAGTGTTTCTAAACATTCTCTCTGTTTAATACAGACAGAATCAGAGTGTTTCTAAACATTCCCTCTGTTTAATACAGACAGAATCAGTGTTTCTAAACATTCTGTTATGTACTTGAGTGAAGACCCAAAAGCGGTTTTAACAGAAAACAGAGTTCTTTAATGAAAAACAGGAATGGCATAAATCCTCTTCCAACGTAGTCAATGGAACAAAAGAACGTAGTATAATGCAGGATGCACCTGCCAGGCAGACTCCGACAGGATAGGACAAGGTGGAAGCAAACGGGACGACAGCTTGCTTCTGGCATCAAAAACACAAACAAGAATCAGACACTGAAAGTAGCAGGAACAGAGAGAAATAGAGACCTAATCAGAGGGGAAGAGAGAACAGGTGGGAAAGAGTGGATGAGCTAGTTAGGGGAGATGTAGAACAGCTGAAGAATGAGAGACAGAGAAGGTAACCTAAAAAGACCAGCAGAGAGAGACAGAGTGAAGAGAAAGGACAGGAACAGACATAAGAAGACATGACAGTACCCCCCCACTCACCGAGCGCCTCCTGGCGCACTCGAGGAGGAAACCTGGCGGCAACGGAGGAAATCATCGATCAGCGAACGGTCCAGCACGTCACGAGAGGTAACCCAACTCCTCTCCTCAGGACCGTACCCCTCCCAATCCACTAGGTACTGATGACCACGGCCCCGAGGGCGCATGTCCTATATCTTACGAACCCTGTAGATGGGTGCGCCCTCGACAAGGATGGGGGGAGGGACGAGCGGGGGCGCGAAGAACGGGCTTAACACAGGAGACATGGAAGACCGGGTGAACGCGACGAAGATAGCGGGAGAAGAAGTCGCACTGCGACAGGATTAATGACCTGAGAAATACGGAACGGACCAATGAACCGCGGGGCCAACTTGCGAGAAGCTGACTTAAGGGGAAGGTTCTGAGTGGAGAGCCATACTCTCTGACCGCAACAATATCTAGGACTCTTGGTCCTACGCTTATTAGCGGCCCTCACAGTCTGCGCCCTATTACGGCAAAGTGCCGACCTGACCCCCTTCCAGGTGCGCTCGCAACGCTGGACAAAAGCCTGAGCGGAGGGGACGCAGGACTCGGCGAGCTGAGATGAGAACAGCGGAGGCTGGTACCCGAGGCTACTCTGAAAAGGAGATAGACCGGTAGCAGACGAGGGAAGCGAGTTGTGGGCGTACTCTGCCCAGGGGAGCTGTTCTGACCAAGACGCAGGGTTACGAAAGAAAGACTGCGTAAAATGCGACCAACAGTCTGATTGGCCCGTTCGGCTTGACCGTTAGACGGGGATGAAAGCCGGACGAGAGACTGACGGAAGCCCCAATCAAACGGCAAAACTCCCTCCAAAATTGAGACGTGAACTGCGGACCTCTGTCGGAAACGACGTCAGACGGAAGGCCATGAATTCGGAAAACATTCTCGATAATGATCTGAGCCGTCTCCTTAGCAGAAGGGAGCTTATCGAGAGGAATGAAATGAGCCGCCTTAGAGAATCTATCGACAACCGTAAGAATAACTGTCTTCCCCGCTGATGAAGGCAGTCCGGTGATAAAATCTAAAGCGATGTGAGACCACGGTCGAGAGGGAATGGGAAGCGGTCTGAGACGGCCGGCAGGAGGAGAGTTCCCAGATTTAGTCTGCGCGCAGACCGAACAAGCGGCGACAAATCGACGCGCGTCACGTTCCCGAGTGGGCCACCAGAAACGCTGGCGAATGGAAGCGAGCGTACCCCGAACGCCGGGGTGGCCGGCTAACTTGGCAGAGTGGGCCCACTGAAGAACGGCCGGACGAGTAGGAACGGGAACGAACAGAAGGTTCCTAGGACAAGCTCGCGGCGACGGAGTGTGAGCGAGTGCTTGCTTTACCTGCCTCTCAATTCCCCAGACAGTCAACCCGACAACACGCCCCTCAGGGAGAATCCCCTCGGGGTCGGTGGAGACCTCAGAAGAACTGAAGAGACGAGATAAAGCATCAGGCTTGGTGTTTTTGAGCCCGGACGATAAGAAATAACAAACTCGAAACGAGCGAAAAACAGAGCCCAACGAGCCTGACGCGCATTAAGTCGTTTGGCTGAACGGATGTACTCAAGGTTCCTATGGTCAGTCCAAACGACAAAAGGAACGGTCGCCCCCTCCAACCACTGTCGCCATTCGCCTAGGGCTAAGCGGATGGCGAGCAGTTCGCGATTACCAACATCATAGTTACGTTCTGACGGCGATAAGCGATGAGAGAAAAACGCGCAAGGATGGACCTTGCCGTCAGAGAGAGCGCTGAGAAAGAATGGCTCCCACGCCCACCTCTGACGCGTCAACCTCAACAACAAACTGACTAGAGATGTCAGGTGTAACAAGAATAGGTGCGGATGTAAAACGATTCTTAAGAAGATCAAAAGCTCCCTGGGCGGAGACGGACCACTTAAAGCACGTCTTAACAGAAGTAAGGGCTGTAAGGGGAGCTGCCACCTGACCGAAATTACGGATGAAACGACGATAGAAATTAGCGAAGCCCAGAAAGCGCTGCAGCTCGACGCGTGACTTAGGAACGGGCCAATCAATGACAGCCTGGACCTTAGCGGGATCCATCTTAATGCCCTCAGCGGAAATAACGGAACCGAGAAAAGGGACAGAGGCGGCATGAAAAGTGCACTTCTCAGCCTTCACATAAAGACAGTTCTCCAAAAGGCGCTGGAGGACGCGTCGCACGTGCTGAACATGAATCGAGAGAGACGGTGAAAAAATCAGGATATCATCCATGTAAACGAAAACAAAAATGTTCAGCATGTCTCTCAGGACGTCGTTAACTAGTGCCTGAAAGACAGCTGGAGCGTTAACGAGGCCGAAAGGAAGAACTCGGTATTCAAAGTGCCCTAACGGAGTGTTTAAACGC